>NC_056747.1:1318533400-1318598400 GCF_019279795.1 Protopterus annectens | reverse complement strand
TAGTGGAAAACAGACACTGGTGTGAAAGTGCATACCCCCAAAAAATTGCACCACAGTCACAGTGACATATCAGTAAGCAAACTGAACACTATGGTATAATGACTGTGTGAGCAACAAAATCCCATTTTCCACTCAAACATTACCCCTACATATACTGCCCCAAGTCACAGTGTAGTGGGAATTGTGAGGTGTTTTGAGACATGTCATGGTCTGCATGTACAAACATATACAGGTGATAGCAAACCAGAAACTGGAGCAGCATGCACAGTCAGATAGAATGGGCCCATGACACTCACATGTACCCCCTCTCTACACAGCTCAAACAACATGTACATACCACAGTGCTGCACAATACTGACAGTCTTTTAACAATGGGCAGACATACACAGACCTCTCAAATTTACAGTTTCCCACAGACTGTATAGGCACAGAACTTGTATCTAAGCCCACTTCCTTGTTACATGTCTGGGGTTTATGAAATAACTAGGATGGTAATAGGAATTAATGTAATAAATAATGATACTACATACCTCTGAACCTCTTGGTGCATGACATCTGGACAAAGCCTAACATAATTGGGGGACAGAGGCTTCAAACTAGGGTTATATTGGACAAATTGCTGTGATAAATGTAGACAGTTGCTGGTGTTACCAACTTTGTTGTAACATATTTTTTGAGGGATGTGAAGCCAGTAACACCAACGAATGTTAGCATTTACTGACTGCATTCCCCATAGTATTCTACTGATTAGCCAAGGACAACAACTGTCTGTGGAACAGATCAAACATATGAGCCACGCATCTGGACAGGGTCTAGGCTTCTGGACAGTGTAGAGGTATGACTGCAGTGATGTAACAGAATGGAAATCCCCTGACAGCTACCAAACATGTCACTCAGCACCTTTTGAAGTGCAGTAAGACCAACATGACACTCCACCACATTACCTCTGGGAAATTACCCATATATATTCAAATATGGCATGCACTACAGGGATGGAACTGTAGTGAAAAGCAGAGAGTGGTGCAAAAATGTCCACTCAAAAACCTTTGTAACACAGTCACAGCAACATACCAGTACCCAAAATGAACTCTAGAGTAGACCAACTGTCTGAACAAACACATCCTGATTGCCAGTCACATACTACACCAACATATACTGCACAATTCACAGTGTACTGAGAATCCTGAGGTGTTACAGAACATTTCAAAGTCAGCCCCTACAAGCATACAGACATGATAGACTGCCAACTGCTGTAGCAGCATGCAGAGTCAGATAGGTAAAGGATGTATGGCACTCACATCTTCTACTCTCCCTACCCAGCCCAAAAAACATCTACACTCAACACTGCTACACAAACTTGCCAGTCTGATCACAATGGCCAGGCAGACATAGCTGTCATATGTACAGATGTCCACAGATTTACCAGGATATGGAACCATAATCCTGGCCACCAATGCATACCATGGCCAGGAGTCTGCCAGGTCATTGCCATGATAACTGGAGTGCAGTTGGTAATCAGTGATATACCATACCTCTGCACCTCGTAGTGCAGGACATCTGGACAAACACATGATTTACTTGTGGGACAGGGGGCTGGAAAGAGGAACATATCAAATATAATTGTGTTAAAAACTGAAACAGTAGCTGGTGTTACACGTATTGTTGTAACATAACATCCCTGAAGGATATGATGTCTGGAACACCAATGGATGTCAACAGTTACTGACTACAATCCTCACATTATCCTTCCAACCCCACAAAAGCAGATGTTGTTCAAGGAACAGACCAAGCATAACAGGCAAACATCTGGCCAGTCTGTGGACAACATTGAGAGGTATGTCAGAGGTATACCACTGTCAGATGTCAAGTCACCCAGTAAATGCATGTCCAGACTAATCCTGTCTATCTAGCAACCTTCCATGTGTATAACAGCACTAATGACATACAATCTGTACCCATTTCTGGAGCTTTGTCCCCCATGTTGTTGGCCTGTCTCCACATGACCTGTCCTGTGAGGTATTTCCACCTACCGTCTGTGAAGCTGTAGCCCCCACACCTCTATAATGTCCCAATAATAAACAAGGAAAACGAGCAAGGCTCACATGAAGGGTGTCCCATATGTTGGAACTAGCAGCAGTGTCTAGACACACACCACAACACTATTTTGTCACCTGCATAGCTTTATGGCCTCAGCAGTACCCAACAGGACAACATTAACCCCCTCAAGGTAGGCTGAATGCCTGTGGTGGACAGCAGCAATACACAACTACCATCATAGGTGGAAATAATCACAGGATGGGCCAAGAAGGAATAGGTGCCTCACTGAAAGCCATATCACCTTGTTCTACACAAGCAAATAAGGTCACAGGTGATGAACCCTAATGCTGTCTTTGAGAGCAAACTGGAGACATCCACCAAGGCCAATCACTAGGCCTTCCAGACGTGTGTCTGCAATACCATAGGCAACACACATATCTGCTCTGTAGTGGTGGTCAGTAACACCACATACACATATGCCATGGATATAGGCAACCGGCTGCAGACAGGTAAAGTGTAAACATCACCCCCCTGTCCCCCATAGGTACATATGTGCATGTACAGCACCTGCCCCCCTCCCCTCATGATCAGGAAGCAGGTCTATAATGCCCTCTCAAATGCAACACATAGAGGTCTCCATAGGCCTGATACCATTCCTGGCTGCATCTAACATGAACACAGGCATGGGCTCTCAGACCTATTCTGCAGTGTAGTCAACCACAGCCTGAGCACCAGTGTAATCCCATCTGCACAGAGGACAGACAGACAGTTGATAGAAAACAGGTTATGCATTAGCATTAATGTTCAGAAGGATGCAGGTTTCACACTGAAGTGTATGCCATAATGTCATGAAAGCAGTCCTCAATGATATGGCCAAAAACTACAATGTTCTCCATTTAATATAGCAATACAATATTAATATCCAATAGGTGATAAATAAAAATATACAGCTCAAATCTTTAAACCAAGATAGTGTAGTGGTCAGAGTCCCAGCTTTGCATGCAAGTGTACATGTTTCGAGTACTACAACAGGCAATCCAAGTTTATGTGGGAAAGCAGTGTTAAAGTGCTATGTTCACACATGTCCCATACAGTATAGTTACTCACCTTGCTACTGAAATGAAACTACATACAGACATGTAATGTAAGGGAAATCATATACACTTACTAAATGAAGTCATTAGTGTGGTATATTATGAGAGTGAATTGTGGGCAATGGTTAGCAATGCTCAGCTATGCTTAGCAGGTTTAACAACACATTTCTGTTGTCCTCTCCCCTCTCTCTGGGGTTTGAGTGTCCAAACCCACCTCCAAAGTCTGTACAAATGCACAGCTGTTGCTGTATAAGGAATGGACAGCTATGGACTTTCTGTACACCCATTCTGCACATCCGTAGCTAACTTCCATATTGTCGTTCCATCTGAGTGCCCCTTCTCCACCACTTTCCTATCACCCCTTTCTCTTTCCTTTTAAAGAATTAGTGCAGGTGTAAACGTGAGTAAGAGCAACAAAATTACCAGTGCTGCCAGGTCTTGAACTTAGGGCCTTCTACACTATAATCAAAGAAATATACCACTACACCATTTGAGTTGTAGAGGCTACTGATGTTTTTCCAACATATGCTCATTCAACAGTAGGGAAAAGATTCCGTAGAATCAGTCAGGCCTTGTATTTATACAGATACACATGTATATATGTATGGAGACGCATATATATGGACAAATATATAAATAATATAATGATATACATATAAAATATACACATATAGATACATATAAATATATATGTATACATAATATATAAAAAGAAACTATACACACACACATATATATATATATATATATATATATATATATATATATATATATATATATATATATATATATATATATATATATATATATATATATATATATATATATATATATATATATATATATATATATATATATATGCTCATAACATGTACTGGAGTCATACCTTTGAACCATACCTACCAACACCTTACTGCAAGAAATCTAGCCCAAGGCTGTCCAAATGGGGGAACAATGGGTCAAAACTAGGGTCATATTTCAAATATCGCTCCTATAAATGTAGAATGTTGTCAGAGTGACAGGGTTTGTTTCAGCATACATGTTCTGATGGATGTGAGTTCTGAAACTTAAATGTATGTCATAATTTACTGTCAGAAATCCTCAGATCCTCTCACTGATTTACCAGGGATTTGAAAATAATGCATCTGTGAAACAGACCAGAAATATGAGCAATAAACCTGGACATACTGCAGCAATCCAGACAGTCCCAAGTAAGGCTCAGAACCCCTTAGTGCAACAAACCTGGGCCAGGCCTGACAAAGTGGGGGGAGAAAGCCATGGAAATAGGGACATATCTGAAATACTGAAGTAGATAAACTGACACAGTTGCTGCAGTAACATCCTCATGTCTGTCCTAACATATATTGACTGAAATAGCATAAGTCCAACACTGAATTACTTCCCACTAGTTAGTGACTGAAATCATCACATCAGTACACTGATGTGCCAGAAATATACAATGCTTATGGGGGCTGGGAAGCATTACATCCTACAAATATCTGAACATAACATCAGATTAGGGATACTACACTCAGCTGCTAAGCATGTCACCAAGCACAGACCAAACTACAGTCAGACTGTCACAACACTAACCCAAATCTGCTAGGGGGAATTACACATGTATTGGCAAATATATCAGGCACTACAGGGATGTCAGAGCACTGAAAAACAGACACCAGTGTAAAAGTGCATACCTACAACCAATTCAACCGCAGTCACAGTGACATACCAGTAAGGAAAAGGAACAGAGGAACAGTACAGTATAAGGGCTGTGCAAACAAAAACATCTCAACATGTTTGTCACTCACACACTACCCCCACATATACTGGCCCAATTCACAGTGTACTATGATGCCTGACTGTGGTATGGGACATGTCTCAGTCTGCCCCTACATACATATACAGCCGATAGACCACCAGAAACAGGCGCAGCATGCGCAGGCAGATAGAAAAAGAGCCATAACACATACATCCACACCCCTCCCTACACAGGCCAAATAACATTGATACAATACACTGCTACACAATCCTGAATGTCTGTCAACAATTGCCAGAAAAACACAGACCTCTCAACTGTACAGAATCCCACAGAATGTCCAGGCTTTCCCATCATATTTAAGGCCTCTTCCACATAACATGTCTGGCAGTCTGATACATCACTGGGATAATGTCAGGAATGTAGGTACTACATAATCATATACCATACCTATCAACCTCTTACTGCATGACATCTGGACAAAGCCTGACATAATTGCGGGACAGAGGCCCCAAAAACAGGGCATATTTGAAATATTGCTGTTATAAAACTGAGAATGTTGCTGTTGTAATGGTTAGTTGTAACATATCTTTTCTGAGATATGAGGTCAGAAACACAAATGGATGTTAGCAATTACTGACTGCAATCCCCAGAGTATGCTAGTGAATTTCCAAAGACAAAAATATCTGAGGAACACACCAAATGTAGGAGTCCAAATTCTGGCCATTCTGCGGATAGCCCTACAGGTGAGAGTTATGTCAAACTCATAACACTGTCAGAGTTAAAATCACCAAGGAACTCCATGTCCTCACAAAAACTGTTAGAATAGCTTTAATCAAAATGTATAACAGCAATACTTACATTCTGACCCTATTTCGGGAACATTATCCCCCATTCTATTAATCTGTCTCCACAGTTTTGGTTGTAAAAGGTATTTCCAAATGCCCTCTGTGATGCTGTTGTTCACACACCTCCATGAAGGTCTCCTCACTGGCAAGGAAAAGGGCAGATGCTCACATGACATACTCTGTGATAGGAGTGTGTTGCTATGCCATTGGCTATATGAATAACAACACAGCTGTCCTGCATGCAATTATCAAGTGGGGAACACCAATTGGTGCACAGGCCATTAGCTGTTCATGAGCATTACCTACAAAAGGCAAGCTGCTGCCTATGCAAAACAGATGTACACCCAACATCCTTGAGAGAGCGAGAGAAAGAGAGAGAAATAGCAAAAAGAAACATAAAAACCAAGCAGGACATAACCACCTACACTTGAATAAATGAAACAGGTATGTCAAACAAGTAAGCATGTCATGGACTGCAGTAGGGGGTATGTAAGAATGGGAAATAGGAACTGTAACATATATGTCTCAACAAGACTTGCTGATATATTGCTGATCAGAACCTATGGCCATCACATCTGGGTTTGTCTGCAGTGACATAGATCATAGGCCAGGACCCTGAGTCACCCTAGGAAAGGATGGCTCACATATGACTACTACTGCAGTGTGTGTTGAACAATACTGACTGTGACAATGCTAGGCCAGCTACTGGAATGTCGTACATATCCATATCTTACTTGTGAACGCAACTATGATATACTTGGTTGTCTCAGAAATGTGAGAGACCTATACATGGTATTTGGATAGTAAAGTACTGTTGCGTGTGTGTGCGTTGAACTGCATGTGACATACTGAGCTCATACCATTAAACTGTCCAGTGTTATCCACACTGATCATATGTCTGCCTCATATTTGTAGTAATTTACTCATACAGTTGTGTTATGTCTGGTAAATCATTGACAAATCTGTGAAGACTGACATTACAACATCTCTTTCTTTTTATTCTGGCTGTTCCCATTAGGGGTTGCCACAGTGGATCATCTGTTGCCATTTCTGCCTATCCTCTGCCTCCTGCTCTGTCACACCAACCACCTGCATGTCCTCTCTCTCTCTCTCTCTCTACATCACGGAACCTTATCTGAGGCCTTCCTCTTTTCCTCTTACCTGGCAGCTTCATCCTTATCATCCTTTTTCCAAATATATTCATCATCCCTCTGCAGCACATGTCCAAATTGATGTAATCTTATCTCTCTGGCTTTGTCTCAAAACTTTCCAACATGGGCTGACCCTGTCATATACACATTGCTAATCCTGTCCACCGTCATCCCAACCAGTGCCAGTCCTAACATCTGTAACTCTGCCACGTCCAACTGTGACTCCTGCCTTTTTGTCAATGACACTGTCCCCAATTCATATAACATAGTTGGTCTCACTACCCTGTTATAGACCTTCCCGTTCACTGGAACTGGTACTCTTCTGTCACAAGTCAGTACTGACACTCTTCTCCACCCTCTCCATTTTGCCTGTACTCTTTTCTTCACCGGTCCTCCATAGCTGTCATTACTCTGAAATGTTGCTTTAAATCATTTATACTCATCCCCCATAGCCAGCTCTACTCCTTGCATCCTCAACATTCCACTACCCTCCCTCTCATTCACACACAGATATTCTGTCTTAGTCCTGCTGACCTGCATTCCTCTCCTCTCTAGAGCATATTTCCACCTCTACAGGGTCTCCTAAATCTGTACCCTACTCTCAGTACAGATCACAGTGTCATCTACAAACATCATACTCAATGGGGACTCCTGTATGATCTTGTCTGTCAACCTGTCCATCACCATTGCAAATAAGAAAGGGCTCACGGCTGATCCCTGATGTCATCCCACCTCCACCTTACACACATCTGTCACTCCCACCACAGACCTCACCGCTGTCGCACCACCCTTGTACATATCCTGTACCACTCTTACATATATCTTTGCCACTCATAACTTCCTCATACAATACTACAACTCCCCTCTTGACACCTTGCCCCTCTAGGCACCCTGCCATATGCTTTTTCTATGTCTAGAAAGACACAAATCAACTCGTGACCTTCTCTGTACTACTCCATTAACACTCTCAGAGCAAACATTGTATCTGTAGTGCCCTTACCTGGCGTGAAAACATACTGCTAACCACTACTCATCACCACCCTGCATAACCTAGCTTCCACTATTCATTCTCATGACTTCATGCTGTGACTAATTAATGTTATCCTTCTGTAGTTACTACCACTCTGCACATCAACCTTATTCTTAAAATGGTACCCAAACAATTTGTCTCCACTCCACATGCAACCTCTCACTTTCCAAGATATCATTAAACATGTTGGTGAAAAACACCACTACCATTTCTCCTACACACCTCCATGCTACCACAGGTATGTCATGTGGAGCAACAGGCTTTCCAGTATTCATCCTCTTCATAGCTATCCTTACTTCCTCCTTGGTAAGCTGTTGCACTTCCTGATTCACCATACCCACATCATCCAACCCTCTCTCTCTCATTCTCTTCATTCATAAGCCTCTCAAAGTACTCTGTCCATCTGCTCAACACACACTCCTCACTTGTGAGTATGTTTACCTTTATCCTTTATCACCCTTATCTGCTGCACATCTTTCCTAGTTCAGTCACTCTGTCTAGCCAACTGGTACAGGTCCTGTCATCCTTTCTTAGTGTCCAACCTGTCATACAAGTTGTCATATGCCTCATCCTTTGCCTTTGCCACCTCTCTCTTTGCCATGCATCTAATCCCATCATACTCCTGTCTACTTTCCTCATCTCTCTGACAATCCCGCTCCTTCATCCCCAACCTCTTTCTCTGTATACTGTCCTGTACTTCCTCAGTCCACCACCAGGTGTCCTTGTACTCCTTCCTCCATCCACATGTCACACCAAGCACCTTTCTAGCTGTCGCCCTTACTAGCTCTGCTGTACTGACACAGATATTTGGTAAATTGTCACTGCCACACAGTGCCTGTCTTAACTCTTCCCTGAACTCCACCTCACAATCACCCTTTTCCAGTTCCCACCATCTGATCCTTGGTGCTGCCCTCATACTCCTCCTCTTCTTGATCATCAACATCATCTTACAGACCAACGGTCTCTGCTGCCTAACTACACTTTCCCCTGTCACCACTTTACAGTCTCCAATCTCCTTCAAACTGCCCCTCCTACACTGGCTATATTCCACCTGTGTGCATCTCCCTCAACTGTTGTATGTCACCCTATGCTCCTCCCTCTTGTTATAGTATGTATTTACAACAGCCATGTTCATCATTTTTGCAAAATCCACTACCACCTCACTGTCTACATTCCTTTGCTTAACACCATACATACCCATCCCTTCATCAGCCCCTCTGTTCCCTTCATCAACATAGCCATTGAAATCTGCTGCAATCACCACTCTCCCACCCTTGGGTACAGTCATCACCACGTCATCCAACTGAATTCACATTCCTCTTTGACATCCACCACATAAACAACTTGCATAGCATATGCACTAAAACATTAATCATTACATCAACCATTTTCAGGTTCATAAACATCACTTTATCAGACACTCAGGTCATCTTACAAAAACACCCCTGTTCCATCAGGATAACTCTTACCCCCCTTTCCCTCCCATTAACACCCTGATAGCACAATTGTGACCTGGCTCCGATGCACCTAGCTGTACTCCCCTTCCATCTAGTCTCTTGCACACACAATATATCCACCTTCCTATGGCCATCATATCAGCTAGCTCTGTCCCTTATACCAGTCATACTGTCAACATTCAAATTTCTTATCCTCACTACCATACTCCTAGCCTTTCTCCTCTCTTCCTGCCATATGAGTATTGGACATCTTCTAGGGTATATCAGTAAATGCAAAGGCTACTGTACTATTGAATGACTCATGTGTTACAGCAATATTAAGACAGTGTCACTAATTATGTCCCATTGCCCCCATGTATATAGGTTCATAGAGTCATAGAGTTGTATTAGGCTACCTGCCCTTGGAGGCCACTTTAAGCCTAGACAAATACCCCATGTAAGAATTAAACCCTGCACCTTGTGTCTGTGAGATAAACACCTTAACCATTATGCCAACATACATGTATGTGTGGCTTCCTACAGATATCCTGCTCTAACGGGTTGAGAGGAATGACTGGGCAGCAAGAGTGTGAATACAGTGTGCCATACTGGCACAGAACAGAAATGTATATCAGGTATTACCAGTGCACATGTTAATATGAGTAGGTGTATCTGGCCACCTCATAACAACAGACATGGGATTCAAAATGTTGGTTAAATAAGCTGTACATGTTGTACATGTGTATAATCTTAGTTACTGTGCATCCATCAGAGTGACATTTCTACAGCTACTGGTTGTTGCATTGCCCTGACACAGCCATGGGTACTACAATAAGCATAAACCACTGTGAAAAACTTTTCAAAAGCAAACTTCACATTACTTAAGACTGAGGTGGAAAGTTTCAAAGCCCCCATGCTAAAGGATAATGCTGTCCAAGCTGCAAAATCCTTTACTAATGCATTCTACGGGCACCTACAAGAATGCATGGATCATGCTATCCCAAGCAAAACCAAGACTCACTCCTCCAAGAAAAGGAAACCAGTCTGGTGGATCCCTGCCATAAACAAGCTATACAATAGAAGGAGGAAACTAGTACTGAAAAGAGTAAAATCTCAAGAAGGGAATACATCCCTGATCAGTATCAGCAAGAAACTATGATCCCTCATAAAATTGTCCAAGGCGAGCTTCGAAAGAAAAATTGCCAAGGACTCCAAAGATAACCACAAGGCATGCTTTAGCTATGTCAAGAATCTAAGTGGCAATGTTCAGATCTGCTCGGAGTTAATGCAGAATGGCACAAAATACACTGAACCAACCGATATTGCCAACATCCTGGCAGACAGGTTCAGTGCAAACTTCACCCCCCTCTCACCCCCAAAAGGGCCCATAACAATACCAGAAGAATGTAGAGCCCCTGAAATCACAGACACTCAGGTTAAAACAGCCCTCTCAAAAGCCAAAAACACAGCATCAATGGGACTGGACGGTGTCCCAGGCTGCGCCCTACATGAGCTCAAAGACAAACTAACCTCTCACCTAAACACACTGTTCAAACTCAGCCTCTCCACAGGCTACGTACCCATAGAGTGGTGCACAGCAATGGTTATTCTGCTCCACAAAGGTGGAGCCACAACAAACCCCGGGAACTATTGCCCTATAAGCCTGACTAGCTTGGTCTGCAAGGCTATGGAGCGCATCATCATGGAACCTATTAACAAAGGCATTGGGAACCTCCAAACACTGGACCCTACCCAGTTTGGCTTTGTTAAGGGTAGATCATGCCTCCTAAACCTGGTGGACTTATTTGAGACAATTACCAAGGCTATAGATGAGGGAAAGGTAGTACACATAGCATACCTATACCTCGCAAAGGCCTTCAACACTATTCCCCATTCTGGTATTATAGACAAGCTCACCAGCCTGAACATAAACCCCTATGTCACAAGATGGGTTGCCAATTGGCTAACAGACAGAACCCACATGGTGAGAGTTGCTGGAGCTAGGTCTAGCTCTAAACTGGTTACAAGTGGCATTCCCCAGGGCACAGTCCTAGGACCCCTAATGTTCGACATATACTTCTCAGAGGTACAGGCAAGCACAGGAGGACTATGGCTGACCAAGTTCACAGACAACTGCAAACTAAGGGCTATAATTGACTCTATGGCTGACACAGACATCCTCCAAAAGGGTGTCTCTGAGATGGATACCAGGTGTCAAAATCATGGCCTCAAGCTAAATGCCAAAAAGTGCATAGTCATCCCCTTTGGAAAAAACAAAGTACACACAAACTACCACATAGGTGGTACCCCCTAAATACGGAAAATGTAATAAGGGATCTGGGCACCCAAATAGATAGTAATCTCTCCTTTGATAATCACATTGCCAAAGTGGTTAGAAAATCCTTCTATGTGGCCCACCTAACCACAAAAGGGTTTGCATCCAGATCAAAATAGGTCATTGTGCCCCTCTACTCATCACTCATCAAAACCATCATAGAGTACAATGCCCCATTTGGGATGTACCTTACAAGACACCTGCAACAGCTGGAAAGACCACAGAAGTACCTCACCAAGAGGATCACTGGCCTCAAACAGATGCCCTATGCAGCTTGACTGAAGAAACTCCAGCTGTACTCAGTTGCATACCGCCTACTCAGAGGTGATCTCTGCCTGACATACAAGGCCATGTGCAACCCAGAATTGATGGACATGCTTCACCTAAAGAAAACCTTATCCCCTCGAGCTACACAGTCTAAGGATCTAAATCTCACCACAACAATAAATAGGAAGTGCTGGAGGAATAGATTCCTGTCCCAGAGACTTCCCATGCAACAAGATTCCAATCTACATTAGGCAGAGCTCTGTGCTAACATTCTTCAAGAAAAACTTTGACGAGTGGATGGGAAACAGAAAGTTTACCCCGGGGATCACTTCAATGGCTCTGCTGGACAGAAGCACAGGGAACTAATCTAAGGGGCCGGCGAAAGCCAACACATTCTGGCTAGAATTATAAATGCCTTCAGGCAGATAGCCTAGTACCTACCTATGAACCTATGATTATCTTTTTGAAATTGGAGAGATGTCCAGCTGTGTTATGACTGTGTGTCCATGCCTACTACAAACAGCTATATGAACATCAACATAGCTGTATGGACTCAGCAATACCTTACTCATAAAACCTGCCTCCACCAAAGTAGAGTAATCCCCTTTGCTGGACAGCAGCAATACACAAACCACAGACTTGGTCCCTATATTGGCTGTACAGGGCACATTAGGAGCTGCCACCAACTTGGCATCAAGTCAGCCTTTGCCTGATCAAGCATATATGTGGTCACAGGTGGAGTACTATAAGGCTAACTATGAGTACAATTTGGACACATCCACCAAGGCCAATCACAAGGCCATCTTCACATATGCCTGCAATCTCAGAGGCAACAAACCAATCCACCCTGTAATGTTGGTCAGTCAGACCACATACACGCACAACATAGCTGCAGCCAACCTGCTGCAGATAGGTTTAGGGCAAACATCACCCCTGGCTCAGCATCCCTATAGGTGGATATGCACAGCACCCACACCCCTCCCCTCATCACCAGTGAACAGATACACATTGCCTACTGAAAGGCAACAAATGTAAGTATCCATGGGACCTGATAACATTCCTATCCACATCCTACATGAACTCAAGCATGTGCTCCCAGCTCCATTACACACTGTAGTCACAGCAAGCCTTGGCACCATCCACACCCCATCCACATTGGAGATGGCCAATGCTATCCTTCTACACAGACATGAATGAGGAGTAGAGGATTATGAAATTAACAAACCCTCATTGTGGGGAATATGACACATCAGGAGCAGCAGTGCAATGCAAGCAGATAGATTACAGGGGTATGTTGTGGTTGTGAATGTTGACTACTGGTATTCAATGTAGTTGTGCAAGTTCTGTACATACTGTTGCCAAATGTATGAGGTCCTGTGATGTGTTTCCTTTTTTATGTCTTCCAGGTGCAATGTCGCATCAGCAAAGGTCTACTTTCTCAGTGGCTGAGACAAATATAATCATAGAAACCATACTACAGAACCATGCCATAATGTTTGGCCAGAGCCAGCAACATTTGTTGGAGAAGAACGGCCTCCTGTGGGATGACCTAGTGCACAGGGTAAATGATGCTGGCCTGCACGCAAGTACATACGAGCAGGTTCAGCATTGTGCAACTGACCTCATACACCATGCCCAGCAAAGGGCTGCTGCAGTGGCCAGGGACCACACAGCCACAGGTGGGAGCCCAGCTATACAGCCCCCACTGATACCCACTGAGGAGCTCCTCAGCAACCTTGGGACACCCATCCCAGTACAACATCAGTGTACAGACCCCCCCTTACATGCTGCAGGTGGGTGGCACCCGGACAATGGATGAGGAGTGTGCAGGTAAGGCCCCAGTGGAGATTACTAGACTAGTGTAGCAGCCATACTTGTATTTGTAGAGTACCTACGTGCATATGTCAGGTCATATTGCAGTTGTGGATGGGGTTTTCTAATGCACAGAAATGCACATCTATGGTGAAGGATAGAAAATTGTGTAGTAGGTTGTACTGTTAATGTGCAGACATGCTGCATCCATCCTGTACCAATGCCACATGTGAGTCTGCTGACAATACTTCTCTCCCACAGCTACCTAGGTCCATCCGGTCAGCATGTGGGATGGCAGCCTGAAGCTGGTGAGTATGGAATTGCTCTGTTGTGGTTTGCCAATACTCCAGGCATGTGAAGGCCATGCAATGTACCATGCACAAAACTGTCACTCATAGTCATATTGCTTTATGTGCATGTTAACTTGTGTTGGGGTTAACTGCATTGCATCACAGTGGTCATCACAGGGGCCTATCATAAGAGAATGTAACATCCCTGTAGCATATTTCACAACCTCTCAGTGCAAGACTTCTGGACAGAGACCAACAAAATGGGGGGACAAATTGCCTATGGTAGGGACACGTGTGAAACATTACTCTCATACAGTGGATATAAACAGTGTACACACCCCTGTTAATATGCCAGGTGTTTTTGATATATATACAAATTGAGAACACAATATGTCAGTCCTCACCTTTTCCAACCTGTAATGTGACCTATGACATGTACACTTCACTTGTAAAACCAATCAATCTATTGGCCACCTGATATGGAGTATACAAACAGTACAATAAACTGTATGCATATGTGTGCCCACCCTTCAAATAATATTTTATTGTAGCAGCTTGAGATTTACTGACAGCATTCTGTCTGCTTGGGTACACACCTGCCATCAAGTAAAGGCACTATGAGTAACACGAAATAACAGTCTGCTGTCCAAGTAGGATATTCATGACATTTGCTCAGTTGCCTGCAACAGCAACAGCCATGGCTTGCAGTCAGCTTACAAAGCAGCAAAAGGATCTCATATTTGAAAGGTAACCATCAGGAGTAGGGTACAACAACATTACCACAGCATTGAATACACCATGGAACACAGTTGAGAAAGTTGTCAAAAGGTGGATCGAATATGGGACAACAGTGTTGTTGAAAAGAACCTGACATTCCTACAACAATGATGACAAGACATGTCAAAACCTGGTCAGGGAGCCTTTAAGGAGACATACAGCAACACTGAGGGAGTTGCAGGAATCTCTTGTAAATACTGATGTTGTATACTACATGTGAGAACACTCTCCCATATTCTGCATACGTCTGGCCTATGAGGTATGGTCAGAAGATGGAAGCCTTTCCCCACACAAAAAAACATCCAGGGGTGGATACAGTTTGCAATACAGCACATCATGTCTCCCAAAGGCATGTGTGAAAATGTGTTATGGTGTAATGAGACTATGGATTGACCTCACAGCCACAATACCAAAAGGTATATGTGGTACACAAGCAAAACCCCTATTAAACTAAACACCAACATCCCCATGGTGAATTACACTGGTGGCAGTGGCCTGCTGTGCAGATGCTGTTCTAAAGCCAGAACTTTGTCTGTAGTCACAGTAGTGTTAATTCAGAACAGTTCCAAGTAACACACACACACATTTGGCCAAAATCCATCAGGCATCTACAAGAACGCTGCGGATGGGGAGGGGTGTCAGCCTTCAACATGAGAAAGACATGAAACACACACCCAAAGCTACCTAAGGAAGGCTCCACATGAACATACTAATGGTTATGGAATGGCCCAGCCAGAGCCTAGACCTACATCACAACTCACTATGACCAGACGTGGGCTGTGCACATGAGCCACCTTTGCAATCTGACAGAGTTGGATGACCTTTGCATGGAAGGGTGGCCAAATAATGCTAAGTCAAGATGTGCCATGCTGATAGACACCTTCACAAGAACAAGTGAATGCCGTAAGTTACTTACAAGGTGCTTCAACAAAGTATCACTTTAAGGGTGTGCGCACTTATGCAAACACCGTATTGCACATATTGCAGTCATTATATTTTACATGTAACATATCTTTTTGTTTAATTGGATTGCACAGGTCATATGTAACATGAAAGGTAGGTAACATATTTGAATGCATTATTGTGGTGTCATCTCATATATTACAAGAACATGGCATGTTAACAGGGTTGTGTGCACTTATCATATCCACTGTAAGCTTAGAAGGTTGGTGGTGTAACAGGAATTGTGTGGCCATACATTTACTGCTGGTTAGAAGGTCTGACACTCAAATGCAGGTCATTAATCAGTGATGTCACTCCTCAGATCATCCCAGTTCTGTATCATCGAAACACAGGGGTTGTGAGAAGCAGAGCAAACATATGAGCCAGACATCTATACATCCTGTGAGAATCTATACAGTTGTGATGTATGTTCTATAGTACTTGCCACTGTGCTATACAGGGGAACAGCAATGAGTGTACATGGGTGCAGCCTGTGCTGGGGAAGGTCCATCACCTACTAACACTAATCACATATCCCCAAGCTCTATATTGTTCATTACATGTAGTAAAACTGGCTGCAATGCATGATGTTGAGGGCCGTGTGTCATGCATGTCATCATTTGGGTACTGTGTGGTCTGTGTAACAGATTTGTTCCACCTCACCTGTAAGTGTGTGTGTGTGTGTGTGTGTGTGTGTGTGTGTGTGTGTGTGTGTGTGTGTATAAGTGAGGCATTGTGTCTTGTAATTCTGTGTGTGTGTGTGTGTGTGTGTGAGAAAGGAGTGTCATGCGTGTGTGTGTGTGTGTGTGTGTGTGTGTGTGTGTGTGTGTGTGTGTGTGTGTGTGTGTGTGTGTGTGTGTGTGTGTGTGTGTGTGTGTGTGTGAGTGTGTATACCAGCCAACCTCAGAGTGCAGGCATTAATGTACATATGTTGTCTTCCCTTTACAGGAGGCGATGGTGTTTGGGTTCCCTCCCACTTGGAAACTGATGTCATTATCTCTGTAGACTCTGACAATGATGATAGGAATAGTGAGGTACAGGTGAGGTTGTCAGGGGCTGAATCTGTGCCATTGATTGGCATCCCACTCTTGTCCACACCATCCCCTCACACAGTGACAATGGGCACACATACCTCATCATCAATGGCCAATGATGATGGACAGTTGGCAGGTGGCTGCTTGCAAGAGGACCACTGCTCATCAATCCACTGTCAAAATTGCCACAGCAGGAGTCACCAGGCACATGTTTTGGGCTGTCATGGATGCACAGGCATGTAGTGAAGACCACAACAGACAAATACTTAGGGTGGTGGATGCAACTCTTCCTGATTTATGTGGAGACATACATGACCTTGTTGAGGCCATACCTCAAAATGCTGAGGTCATGAATAGATGGTAGGGTGAGACCTTGGCAATCCTCGACCATGGCATGTCTGTGCTACAGTGTGTGGTGTGAGATGGTCATCAGCCATGTGGACGTAGGTCAGCACCAACAACAGCTGAGAATCTACAGGGATGTGCACCTTCACACTCCTGCTGTGGCAGTGACACCAGCAGTACCAAAGGGGGATTGCTGTCAACATCACAGTGGAGCAGGCCATGGGCATGTGGTCCTGTCCGTTCCCATCAGGGACATGAATCCAGCAGACAGCAGTCACCATCAGGAAGCAGTATTGCATCTGGACTTAGGCATGGTGGTGCCACTGCTACCCCTGGCAGGACCAGTTTTCATGACCATGGCTGGAAATGGTGAACTGGACACCTTGCCATGTACAGTCAACAGCTGTCTGACATACCCCTGTGTAGGGCAACCACATGGGGTGACTGTGTGCATACATACACACACACATCTGCATCACAGGCAGGTCACATCCAGACACAAAACAGCACCTCTGCACAGCCCATCTATTGGATACCCCTCCAAAGACATACACATGATGTCAACCATATGGCCCAGCCTAGGCCTCTGGCAAACCGACACCGCAGCCTGTGCATATAATGATACCTATGCCACATCCCTGTCATTCATACCATCAATGCAGGGACATGCTAATATGGTTCTGATACACAGGGTGAATATAGTACAGTGTAGCTATGTAATACTATGTAAGGTGCTGTCTGCTTGCATTTGTTATGGGTACACATACAGGTGTATGTACCTTATTAGCCAGGTGCATTATTGATGTTAGTACCACTGACTAAATGTAGTCTGACATGCTGTATTCTGTGTTCCAGGTGTCTGATTGTCTGCAGGCTGTGGCTGTGAAGACATTCCCAAGAGGGAATATGGCAGAGTGGGAATACACCAACCATGTCACAGCCAAGGTACAGCTTTATATGTACATCTACCAGGTGTGTATGCATGGAACAGTGTGTGAGGGACACTGTTTTCAGACAGTGTGACCTTGTATACACACCCCTTGTCACAGACAGGTAGCCTTCAGACATGTCAGCTCAGTGCTGTGTAGTAACACAGGCTCATACATACAGAACAGGTTACTGCAGTACTGTCAGCAGGTCCCTCACAAGTCTAGTCATTACATTAACTGCAAGAGATTCACCTATCAATACATGTTAGCCTTGCCATTTCTTTCCCATATAATCAACCCTGATGCAGTTGATGAGGGCATACATGATACTGTGTATGACAGGTTTGTGGTATGTATTCCTGCGTTCACTGGGTGGAACAGGGAGACAAAATGGTATATACTTTGCATACACACAGTAAGGACTGACACAGGGAATGTGCACAGAGTCACATAAGCGTAGCTGGCAATAGACAGATTAGTAAACCAACATTTCCACCTTGATGTACTGTACTACTGCATACACAAGACATACCCCACATAGATTATATGCATGGGACATAACACACCACCTGTTACATGTAATGTTCTGAATGCCTTGATGGATGGTGAGATAACAGACCAGAAATAGGATGTAAAGTCATGTATTGCTCCTACAAGCCTGGACAAGTGATAGTGTAGCAGATGTTGTATCAGCATGATGTTTTAGTTAGGTATGATGCCTGACGCTGGCATGTGTGTCACTACACTCAGTGTGGCCAATTTGGCAACAATATCACATACATGGCCATTGTTTAGGGACACAGATCACATATAGGTTGCAAACATCTGGATAGTCCATAGACATCTGTACAGAGGATTGGTATGGTGTGCACAATGGCTTAACATGCTGCATGTGAAGCAGATGCCGTTACCACACTGTATAAAGTAATGGCATTAGGAGGTGGTAAATAGGTGTGAATGGTACACAAATCAAAATGGTATCAGACAAACAGGATATGATCTTCATCCAAAGGCACACACACACACACACACACACACACACACACACACAGTTGCCAGTAGTGAGATTAGAACCCCTACCTATTTAGTTATTTCTACTATAGCGTCATGCACTTATCAGATGCACCACGGAGCTTACATAATTTCACCCACTCCCACGGTACTTCTAAGGTGAATGACAACAGCAGGGCTAGTAAAATAGAGTTATGGGAAGTTTACAGGGTAGTACACAACTCATAATGGTATGACACACAGAGTATATGACTTTTACACAAACACACACACACAGTTGCCCTTGTTATAATTAGAACCCCTATCAATCTAGTTATTTCTACTACAGTGTCACACAGTTATCAGACACACCACGGAGCATACATAATCTCACCTAGTCCCAAATTACTTCTAAGATGAATGACATCAGCAGGCCTAGTAAAATAGGTTGATGGGAAGTTTACAGGGTGGTACACAACTCAAAATGGTATAACAAACACAGTATATGATTCTCACACAAGTTGCCAGTACTGAGATTCGAACCCTTACCTATGTAACTATTTCTACTATAGTGTTACACAGTTATCAGACACGCCACGGATCTGACATACTTTCATCTTGTCCCAAGGGACTTCTAAGGTGAATGACATCAGTAGGCCTAGTAAAGTAGGGTGATGGGAAGTTTACAGGGTGGTACAGAACTCAAAATGGTATAATCCACACAATATATGATTCCTACACAAGCACACATATACCAGTATTAAGAGTAGAACTCCTATCTAGTTATTTCTACTACAGTGTTATGCAGCTATCAGATGCGCCGCTGGAGCTTACATAATTTCACCTCTTCCCAAGGTACTTCTAAATTGAATGACATCAGCAGGCCTCATAAAGTTGGGTGATGGGAAGTTTGTAGGGTGGTACACAACTCAAAATGGTATAGCCCTAAACAGTATACTACTGTCACCCAGAATGATACTGCAGTACAAACAACAAATGATTGACTTCAACAATTGGCTTAAGTGTCTGCTGTCAGTCTCATGGGAATCCAGTATCTGTCTGCTTGGGATGACATGACTGACAGACTGTGATGGCTTGCCAGAGATGGCCTGCATCTGTCATCCCTGGGTTTCCAGGCATTGACTACGTGTCTTGCCAGCCCTATAGTGCCTTTTTAGGCTGTGCTCAAAATCAAATTACCACTGTAACAGCTATATGTATATGCAATTTGTGGGTCATGCTGCTCAACTCTAGACATCTACATCTTGAGATGTAGCCACTTGAAGCACACCTCAAAATGGAGAACATTGACATTTGAGCTGGAATGGAGACCTGGTTTACAGCAGCAGACAGCATCCTTGCACTACCGGCCTATAACTCATTCCATACCTGTCAGCCCCAAAATATGCACCACAGCTACAAAGACAGTGGTGTCTCCATAGTAATAACAGATATGCACACATCCAGAGTAGTATCCCAGCATAATGCATCTGAGATACTTCAGGTACAACTGACATTGGGTAATGGTGCAATCCAGGTCATAGCCTGCTATAGGTCGACATCCATGTCCCTAGACTCTCAATCCACATTCCTCAACACCCTGGAATCTATCATATTCCAATCCACCACTCTCATACTAGGAGAGTTCAACTACCCCTCCATCAAGTGGGTAAGATAGTCAAGCACCAATACACTGGCCCAACGGTCCCTTGAATTCATCAGTTCCAATGCCCTGGACTAGCTCATTCTGACACCCAGCAACATCCTTGACCTGTGTTGATTACTAACATATAGAGCCTTTGCTTGACAACACTAGTCAATCACTAACTGGGTCAGATCCAACATAGAGTAATCACCATGGAAATCCACATCTCACACACACATCCCACAAAGGTAACCACCTTGAAAAACCTCTCCAAAGCTGACTTTGTACTCATAAGAACAGAGATGACTAACTTCACAGCAACTATGCCAATGGAAAATACCTGCTTGACTGATGACTCATGCACAAATGCACTGTACAAACATGTACATCAATACATGGAACTAGCCATACCCAACAGAATTATGACACTCTCCTCCAAACAATGGATGCCAATATGGTGGTCCTCTGCCATTAATAACCTGTACAACAGAAGGAAGAAGCTGTTGCAGAAAAAGGTGGAGTCCCAGGAGTAGTAAAATTCCATTATTAGCCTCAACAATCACTTGAGATTGCTCATGAAATCATCTAAAGCCACCTATGACAGCAGAATTGCAGCATACACTGACAACAATCACAAAACCTTTGTTAGTGATATCAAGAACCTCCACATCAATACCCAGAAGTGCTCTGAGTTGCTGTGCAATGCTACCTCTTATACTGAACCAAAAGATATTGCCAACATTCTTGCCAATACATTCAGTGCCAGCTTTACCTCTCCCTCCCTCCTAGGGGAACAATCAGAATGCCAGAAGAATGCCAGGAACCCAGGATTACTGCCATCCAGGTTACACCTGCATTATCCATGGGGAAGAATACATCTTCCATGGGACTCCACATTATTCCTGGTTGTGTTCTACATGAACTACAAAGATACCTGGCACCACATCAGTGTGTCCTGTTAATTCACAGCCTCATCTCAGGCTTTGTCCCTCCCAAATGGCACAGTGCTACAGTCATCCCTCTAAATAAAGGTGTGACAACTACAGATCCTGGGAATTATCAGTCCATTATCCTGATGAGTCTGATATGTACAGCTATGGAGCACATCTTCAGTGACCTGGTCAACAAACATATATGTAATCTCCTAACTCTGGACCCCACACAGTTTGGCTTTGTGAAAGGTCAATCTTGCCTGCTCAACCTGGTTGACTTCTTTGAGTCAGTTACCAGGGTTCTGTATGACAGTAAGGCACTGCATACAGCCTACATCAATCTGGCCAGTGCTCTTGATATCATTCCTCAGTCAGGAATTATGGATGAACCCACCAAACTAGGCATCACCCCCTATATCACTGTGGGGTTGCATATTGGCTCACAGATAGAACACACAGTGTGAAAGTAGTGTGCTCCAAGTCAGACTGCCAGCCAGTCATGAGTGAAGTCCCACAGAGATCAGTCCTGGGTACTCTCCTGTTCAGCATGTATGTCTCAGGAGTCCAGGCCAAGCCGGTTACAAGTGGTGTCCCGGCTGACAAAGTTCCCACTAAGCACAGAATCAGGGACCTGGGTACCCAGGTTGACATCAAGTGAGGTCATTGTTTATCAGACCAATGATCGAGTACAATGCCCGAATTAATGGATAAACCTTAGCACGGATATAAATAAGATGTGCTGGAGGGATAGATTTATCACCCAGAGACTCCCCATGCTGTGGAATAAAATCCTGGTCCATGTGAGGCTGTTCAGGTGAAATCTTGGAATCATCTCTATGTCACTGCTGGACAGAGGCACAACAAACTAATGGGCACATTATTTATAAATGCCTTAGGGCAAATAGCCTAGTATAAACCTATGAACCTATGAACAAAGGAACTCTGGCTGATCAAGTTCACAGACAACTGCAAGCTGGGAGCCATCATTAACTTCACAAGTGATGCAGACATCCTAAAGAAAGACCTCACTGAGACCAATGACGGGTGTGGAAACAATGGCCTTAACGCAACAAAATGCATCATCGGCCCCTTTGGTAAAATCTCAGTTTCCACTAAGTACCACATCGATGGGAGCCCACTGAACACTATAGGCATTATAAGAAATCTGGGAACACAGGTTGACAGCAACCTCTCCTTTAACCACCACATTGCCACTGTGGGCAGGAAATCCTTCTATGTGGCACATCCCATTAACAAGGGTTTTGCATCCAAGAAGAAGGAGGTCATCATCTCTGTGTATTCTTCCATCATTACACTAATCATCAAGTATAATGGCCCATTTGGCATGTACCTCACTAGACACCTGCAACAGCTGGAGAGGCCACAGAAGTACCTCACAATGCAGATCCTTGGCATTAAACACATGTCCTACATAGACAAACTCAAGAGACTCCAGCTATTCTCAGTCTCATATCACCTACTTAGAGGTGATCTCTGCTTTACTGGCAAAGCCATGTCTGACCCAGCTCTTTTACAAATGCTACATCTAAAGATATCCCAATCTCTCTGCACCACACATTGCAGGGACCTCGACCTCATTGCCACAATCAACACAACATGCTGGAGGGACAGGTTCCTCATCCAGAAACTGCACGTGCCCTGGAATAGACTTCCCATACATGTCAAGCAAAGCACCTAGATGACCCTGTTACACAGATATCTTGATGATATCTGTAAGTATAACAAGGTATGTTTGCACTTACTGTTTTTATAATCTGTTTTTATAATTTGTTCTCTATAATCTGTTTCTAAATGTGTTTTATGTCTTAATTCCTCACTGCTAATTAAGTTTTATTGGTTGAAAATAGTCACTGTAATATGTTTATATAATTTATTGTTTTTTGACTTTGGAGCTTTTCTCCCTGGGCCTCTGTTGAAAATGGACTTGTATCCAGTCAGACTTTCCTGGTCAACAAATGTAAAATAAAAATAAAAAATAAAATAAAAACTGAGTGGATGGGTAATAGAATGTTCACCCCAGGGATCATATCAGTGGCTCTACTTGGGGTCACTGGGAACTATCGTTGGGTGACACAATGGGAGGGCACTTCTATGGGCTAGGCTTATAATGGCTCTAGGGTCAGTAGGCTAGTACACACCTATGAACCTATAAGGGGAGTGACATCAGCATAATTGATACATTAGGCCAGTGGGTAGGTAACTTATCAAAATACTTTTTTTCTACATACATACATACACAGTTATACACACATTTATATGCCCTCACACACATTTGCCAGATCTGAGAATAGAAGCCTTGCCTATCTAGTTATTTGTACTATAGTGTTACACAGTTATCGCAAGTGCTTCAGATCTTACTAGACTGACAGCTTCCTACAAACATACAAACTTACACACACACACACACACACACACACACACACACACACACACACACACACACACACACACACACACACACACACACACACACTTAGTGGTTCTGAGAGTAGAACCCTTGCCTCTCTAGTTATTTGTACTACAGTAGTACACAGTTATCACACATGCTACAGATCTTACTGGGCTGACAGCTGACCAAAGGTGCTGGTTAGGGGAATGACATCAGCAGGACTGATAAAGTAGGGCAGTGGGTGGGAGACTTATCAAAACTTCCTACCAACATTCACACAGACTCATTTGCCAGATCTGAGATTAGAACCCCTGTCTAGCTAGTGATGTATATTATTGTGTTACACAGGTCTATATTAGAACATCGAACATTGAAAATATCGAGTGTTCTAATATCGAACCCTATGAATCGAAAATTTAAAACATTGAACATACAGAAAAACAAATGTTTTCCTAGGGAAAAAAATTGCTGTTCCAAAACACATACACACAACACAAGCACACCAAACAAACAGCAATCCACACACATACACCTAAACTCTTACACCTAACCCTACACTAAACTATACATACACCACTAACTATCTATTTACCTTAACCCAAACTCTAACCCTAAGGTCCATCACTATCGCACAGTCACCTCACCCACGCTGAAACCCTAACTCACCTACCCCGCCCTAACCCTCACTTCCACACAATCGCACACTTACCTGACCCACGCCCTAACCCTAAGTCACCTAACCCACCCTAACCCTCATGTCCACACAATCGCACACTTACTTGAACCCGACCCGTTACTTTCCACCACAGTGCTGAAAATAGTGAAGCAACAGAAACGGACAACCAAATTCTTTCCCTAGGAAAAAATTTGGTTTTCTGTTTCTTCGATATTTTCAGCGTTCGCTGAAAACGGGTCGATATTAGAACACTCGAAATTTTGAATGTTCGGTGTTCTAATATAGACCTGTGTTACACAGTTATCACACATGCTACAGAGCTGACTGGGATGATAACCAGCCAAAGGTACTGATAACGGGAATGACATCAGCAGCACTGATAAAGTGGGGCACTGGGAATTGTTGTGGGTGAAAATGGT
This sequence comes from Protopterus annectens, assembly GCF_019279795.1. Lineage (NCBI taxonomy): Eukaryota > Metazoa > Chordata > Ceratodontiformes > Protopteridae > Protopterus > Protopterus annectens. The sequence goes on along the minus strand of NC_056747.1, from coordinate 1,318,573,245 downwards.
CTAAAACTGCCCTACAAACAAGCACACACACACCCTCACTCTCACATATACCACTGTCTCTCTCACTCACACACACACACACACACACACACACACACACACACACACACACACACACACACACACACACACACACACACACACACACACACTTGCCAGTATTAATATTAGAATCCCTGTTGATCTAGTTATTTATACTATAGTGTTATGCAGTTATTGCACATGCTACAGAGCTTATAGGGGGTGATAAGTGTCCAATGGTACTTCTAAGGTGAATGAAAGCAGCAGATCTTGTGAAGTAGGGCAATATGAAGTGTACTGAGTAGGACGAGTCTCCTAACACTTGGACCTATGCAGACACACACACACACACACACACACACACACACACACACACACACACACACACACACACACACACACACACGTGGGTGATGTGATATTATAAACTCAACCTCAATACTGTTACACAAAGGGGCTCACCTTTTATGCTGGCACGTGCGACTGTTTGCAACTGGTATGCCACTGTCCACAGCAGGACATCACTGTATGCCATCCAGGGTATCCGTGTGTGTGACTCACTCTGTCTTTACCCCATGTCTCTCTCTGTCTGTATCACTCTCTGTCACTCAGTTCCCCACATCTATGTGTGTGTATGCTTGACATATATCTGTTGCCCATATATATGTGTGTGTGTGTTTATCTCATGCAACAGATGCAGATATATCACATATAGGCCATCTACAGCTAGCTGAGGGTAATCCTGTCTGATGTGTATGTGCATGGGGACAGTTGAGGTGTACATAGCTGTCTGTATGCATGGAGATATATACACAATACAGTCATTTATTCCGATGTGGGTTCCAACATGTCCTGTGATTCTGTAAGTGTAGGAACATGCCCAGTGTGACCTTCTATAGTTAGGGTAGGACTCCATTCCAGAAATAGGTGTACTCCAGCCAGGGTTTGGTGTGCTACAGCCATACCTCTCCAGTATGCACAGGACTTTCCTCAGGGTACTTGTTTTGTTTAGCAAACATTTTCTGTCATATATGTAGTCTGAAACTGCAATGTATTGTGTCATTACCTAGTGCTAGATATCCTCAGATCATCACAGTGCTTTACCAGAGGAATAGTAACTGTATGATACATAGACCAATATTATGAGGGCAGCTATGTAAATTCTTGCCCAACAAGGCCATTTTTGAGGTGCGGTTATAGCCAATGTAATAATGACACACAACTGTGTGAACAGTCCAGCAACCTGGTGATATACTGGCTGGGGATCTCCTGCTTGTGTGGTATCTTTTTAAACTGATATGTCATATCTTCCCTCTGACCTGTACATTTTTTGGTAGGTTGTCCAGGTGTTTGGCTAGAGGTTTCATCCTGTCTACAAAAACTTATGTTTTTATGGCAAGTTAGTTACATATAAATGAAGTGTGATGTTACAAAATAATACAGACATTACTATTTCCGAATACATAACCTTCAGACAATTCCCACTACTGCAAACCCCTCACCCCACTGACATTCCCAGTATGTAAAGGTGATATTTACAACATATGCCTATCATTGTGCCTTTGTTCCACTTTTCTTTCTGCCCTTGTCCAGACATCTTGCTGTCAGAGGTGTGAGTACAGAGTGCATTCAACTGTGCAGGCATGCCCATTATTTCTAAAAGCAAACATAAGAAAAAGGATTATTGAGAATGACCACTGGCAATAGTACCACACAGCACTTATATTCACAAAAGCCTTTCCACCTCTGCTACACATCCTTCAAGATGTCAGTAATATGTGTAGCATATTCCACATAGCACTGTGACTTCCAGGTATGTCAGTGGCAGAGTAGTGGGTGTCACTGACATGCATAACAGTTGGCACTACAGTTATCTGCACATGGCCCTGTTAAAGGCAGCACTGTACCTAGGGTAGTACAAAATGACTGCCAAGAGAACATGCTGGCCAGATCCAGACAGTATTAACCATACATACACATAGCTCATTGACCCCTGCATATTGTGGACAGGCAACACATTTTCATGTGCATTGGTACAGCCCTGACAATGTGTATTATGCTGCTATTTCCATGCAAACATGTATGCTACTGCATTTGTGTGGGTATATGGGGGGGCACACCTGTCCACTGTATACATTTGCACAGACTGTGCTGGTATTTACTTTATATTTTGGTTCCATTTACCATACTATTGTGCACTGTCTTGGGTACTGGAGTCATATCAGTAAAGAGCCCAGGTCAAATTGTACTGGCATACATTTGAGTTTCAGACTTCTTACCCTTCATAGCCTTACTGCATCTGTGGGTCCTGCTGTGCTTTCACTGTGTGAGTCTGTAGGGGGTTAATTTAACATTGCCACCATTTGTGTGCCTTTACCAGACATTTCTCTGGTTTTCTACAGCTGACTCACTGCGTAGGTGTGAGGGGTAGTTATGGGACCTCCACCCAGACATCCATGCCTGTGACCTATGACCCCCCCACTTAGTTGTCCCCACACCTATACTGCAGTGGGATTTGCCACGTTGAGTACTACTGCATAGTGTGTGGAGGCCAGTTTTGGCCAGACATTTCATGGTGGCCCACATAGCTGTCAGTTGTGTGCTGCTATCCCAGTTGGCCACCCCATTCCCTTGCATGCATGCAGCATTACCATAGATATGCTAGCAGAACATATTATTCCATTCATTTATTGTTGAGAAGACTGACTTACCTTGTGCTTGTAGCAGTTATGAGGACAGTGCTTAAGGGGCCCCTATGTTGGATGCACACAGTACACTGCATATACATGGTGAGTTAGAGGTAATGTGATGTGTGTGTCATCCATTTTACTCTATGTGGGAGTCAGAGAGAGGTGTCAGTCCCTGGGGTCCCTACAGTGTCAGTGTGTGTGCTATGTGTCACCTTTTTGCCAAGGCCTGAGCATACTGGGCATGCCTCTGTCTGCCTATGGGAGCAGGCTCAGGAGCCTTCTCCTGTGAGTCCCTCTGTGCCTGAGGGGACCTTGGCAATGGTGGTGGGCTGTGTGGCTCTTTCCCGTGCTGTTACTGCTGCAGCTGTTTCCACATGATCATATTGTGTAACATGGTCTGGGTGAGCTGTGACAAATGCCAGATGTGGGAGTTGTGATAGCTTCCAAGGCTGCCAGCACACACATTCATGATAATCCCCTGGGCATTGCACACAACCTGGCAGTTGATGGAGGGGAATCACTTGTGGTTTATGTAGACCCTACCCTGTTCACCTGGTGGTGCTTTGATGTGGATGGGCGTGCAGTCTATGGCACCCAGTACCTCCGGGTATTCTGCTACATGGTGGAAGAGATGCATATTGCTGGTTCTCTCCTCATGGATGTTGGGGAAGTAAATGTGTTCACTGTCATGTGGTAGCATGGCATCCAGGAACTAGTGGAGTACCATGGATGCAGATGCCTGTGAGACTTGCATCAAGTCCCCAGTAGGTCTTTGGAAAGTACCTGTAGTTAGAATTCTTAAGGCTACACATACCTTGGTATCCACTGGGATGGGTTCCCCTCTGTTGGTTCTTGCTCTGAGTTGAGGCCGGCACAACTTGGTGATTTGCTGAAGTATGTCTCTGTCCATCCTCTAGTGCTCTACTATCTCCAGATCATGTAGCCCCTGGTAGGTTATCCTGGGTCTGAACACTCTTCTCCTCCTCCTTGGTCTGTGGCAGTTGTCAGCATTATCCTCCTCTACGCCCTCAGCCTCTAGCACATAATGATGGATCAAAGCAATGACAGCCCCTAACATTTTTCCAGTTAAAATTCCCCGGCATGTATACACCAATGGTGCAGTGCAGAGTTTGTGGGAAAAAACAGACTGTAAGGTGTTTCCATACTTTATACTGTTGTGCTGCAGATGCTGCCTGTATGATTGGCGGACTATGATACATTCCAGCTTCCACCTATATTACTCATGGCTTTGATATGGCCACTGTGAGTGTTAGAGGCATTACAGGTAATTTGTGCATGATTGCCTTTATTATACTGTTGCCTTTTTTAATTATTTTTTACTTATATCTGCTCCCACTTTCAGCTATGCAGCCACCTGCCAGCTGTACTATTATGTGCTTTGCCTGGCCCATTGTAAGTTGCAAAAGTCCCACATTAGTGATTTCTACTTCATTCCTCCTTTATTGTACTGTTGCCCTTTAATTTTTTTTTTACATCTCCTCTCATTTTCAGCTATGCAGCCACTTGCCAGCTGTATTATTGTGTGTTTTACCTGGCACATTGTGAGTTGCAAGAATCCCATATTAGTGATTTTTATTGAATTTTTCCTTTATTGTGCTGTTGCCCTGTATTTTATTTTTTTACATCTTCTCCTGTTTTCAGCTATGCAGCCACCTGCCAGCTGTATTACTGAGTGCTTTCAATGTCCCATTGTGTATTAAAGTATCCCATATTGCTCTTTGTATTATATTTTCCTTGTTCTGCTATTTCCTTTTACTTTTCCTATGTCCTTCCTGTTTAATCCCTAGCGCACCACCCAGACCCATTTAGCTAGTGTAAACAGCAATAACTGTCCCTCCCCTAGCCATGAACATGCACCTACGTTCATGGAATAAGACTATACAGCCTCAGAAACATACACCCCTCGCTTAGCTGTGCTTAGCTAAGTACAAACCTGGTCAATGGAGCTCTAATCTGCTTACAGCAAGCATGACACACCCTTTTTTCATGTTAGTTGCTCCTCCTGTCTACACGGTGGTGTTAGAGCACCTACACGGTTAGGTGCAGTGTGACACTTAGAAGAATTTTGTGATTCAGTATAAGTCCCTTAATTAACAAGCCCCACTGCCTTGACACTTAGAAGAATTTTGTGATTCAGTATAAGTCCCTTAATTAACAATCCCCACTGCCTTACTTCCATAGTTACTGCAGTACAAAAGAGCTTTCCCCCTTAGCAACCACTGTTCCATGCCATTGTTTTGATTTTGCTTGCCATTGACTATACTGACAAAATGCAGCTTTCACCTAAAATGGACTTTCCTAATTTTTATTTTTTTATTTTCCCCACCATCCCGTTTGCACGACACTGCCCTATATTTTTATTTTTGGCTGATCTCAGCTGTTTAAGCAAACATAAATTTTTATAATAATTCAACACTTTCCCAAGCTAACCACTTTAATACTGCTTTTATTGGAGCTGTCATGGCTCCATTTTTTTTTTTTTTTTTTTTTTTTTGCAGAAATGCATTTGGTTAGTAACCAAATACATTTCTGCACTTTAAACTGTTCCTGCATGAAGATTTGCCTACTTCCTGGATACCTAAATCAGCTCATTTGCATGTTTTTCACCAGCAAATGAGCTGATTAGCATACTGCACGGCTTTCCATACAGGAACAGTGTAGGGCTACTTGTACACGTCAAAAAGGCATGTTCGTGGATCACTCGGCGGCCATATTCCATGCAGGAACAGCTACACTGTTCCTGCACAGAATTTTTTGATTGTGAATCCCAGGGATTATTTATCTTTGTTGAGTAGTCCCAGGAAGACAAATTAAAACAGTAAATTCAGATAGTAAGCTCCTATAAATTATTAACAAAAAGGACTTATTTTTATTTTTTATATTAATAATCTTAAAAAATGTAATATCTTAGGAATGGCCTTTGAATTCATATTTAATGTTATTTGTTTCTTATTACTAATAAATTCTTTAAATATTTGTATACTTAACCAATTATGTTGCATTACGTTATATCTAGCCAGAAGATAATCTACATTATGTAAGAATTGATGCAAAAATTTTAACAAATTAATTTTATTATGATGAGTAAGAGTTCAATACCTGTGCACATAAGATAGTTACTACACTGGCTAAGGATATTACGAAGCTATATCTGGCAGCAGAAGGAAAATGAGCAGGTTGACCCTCCATTTTCCATCCAAGTCGTATATATTTTTAACCAGTGTTGTCAAAATATGTCTAATTAATTATAATTCTTTAAGGTGTAGAAGCTTTTAGTATTATTTTGGTAACTTGTAAAATTATTGTTCTCAAAATATTTTTGTAATACTTTAGACCAGGCCTCTTTTAAAAGTGGGCACATACCCAATCAGACTTTCCCAGTAATCAAATATCAATAAATAATAAATAAATATATTTTAGTCTAGTGATATGGAGAACTATTATGAATTATACAGAGTAATATATATAGTTTAACAAGACAGTCATCCAGCTATTCTGTGGTGGAGTACACTATAGGAATTATTTTTTAGAGGGTTTTCACAGACTTACTATTAAAATTGTTTGTCTTTTGGCTTTTCCCAGTAAGGGTTCGCCACAGCGGAACTCCGGTCCGCTAATGATTGGCAGTAGATTTTTTTTTTACGAAACACCGAGTTGCAGCTTGATGCCCAACCTCCAATGAAGGCACGTCCATTTACGCATGCATGTCTTTCGAACGCTACCAAACCGCGGGGAGGACATGTAGACTTCACACAGAAGGCACTCCCAAGCCCAGCCGAGAATCGAACGGGAGAATCTCTTGCTGTGAGGTAACAACGCTATTGCCGTACCACCGGGGCATAGACTAACTATTAAAGTAAATAGTGTAAATTAAATTTAGTTACTAAGGGTACATTGCCTGACTATGAATTAAATTCAGCTTAGCTGGTGGGAGAACACTGCCTGCTAAACTAAAATTAATTCATTTAGGTTAAGTTGCAATTGTAACAATAGGTGGTGCAGTGTTGACAAACAACTCATAGTATGAGCCACATAGAACAGCTACTGGCTGATTTAGACAATGTAGAGCATCTGTGAGCTACTTCAGGTAAAATACAACAATTGCAGACTACTTTTGTTATGGAGAATAGCTGTGAGTTACTTAGGGCCAAGAAGAGCAGCTATAGCCTTTTCAAGGCAGTTATTTATACTTATTCCTAAATTACATATTGTGTCATAAGTACATCTCTCCAGCATTATGTAGTTCTCCCTTTATTTCTGGAATGTGATTATTAAATATAATGATAACATAACTATACCATAATCTTCAGAAACAATTAATATCAAACTATGTTATTTTCAAGCAATGTTGTTTTTCAATTTGTTTATATTCTTCCTTCTACCCAGAACTGAAAAAAAAAACATAAATCTTTAAATATTTATATTGCCTCTGTTCCACTGACATACATGAAAAGGGCCTGTGGACATTTCACTTACCCAGTTAACAAATAATGAATCAGTAGTCTTTGGTTATCTGAGACACCGGAATTGTTGCACTAAGTGAGTTAAGTAGATCACTAAGAAACAAGAGCAGCATATGTATTTAATAAAAAAACATAAATCATACTAAGCAGTGGTGTAATTTATTATAAGGCAGAAAAAAATTACTAACTTTATCAATGATGTCACTCACAAAATCATGACAATGCTTGTCATTTATAAAAGCAGCTGACCACACTACTCAGACACGTTTTAAGGTTATTTCTGACAGTTTTAGACTTTGCATGTTGCCTGCTTGTTTCATTCGTTGTCAGTATTATTGTGAGGAGCAAACCTTGCTAAAATGAAATCAACATGATAAATGTCAGCTTCTTAGAATAAACTGACAAAAACAACCCTAAGCATTCCGGCCCCACAGAGTCCAGAATTTTAATATACAGACTCCTAAGTCATACAGCCTTACAGAAAATAATAGTTTGGCAAGGAAATGGAGTTTATCCATTTCTTCAGTCCTGTGGAAACTAGATGAAAAAAGCTGCATTCACTGCTAATTCAGAATGTGAACTTTTACAAATCAGCACTTCAGTAAATAGAAAATCAATAGAAATCATTTATCATTGTAATAGTTTTATTTATTTATTTATTTATTTACAAGGAAAGTCTGACTGGGTAATAAGAAACAATTTTCAGTGGAGACATGGGGAGAAAAGCTCAAGATATTTCAATAACATGAAAAAAACAGCAATAAAGATAGATCCCAGAATCTGATAAACTCCATGTAGGTTTTGTACCGAGCCTACATGGAGTGTTTTTGTATATGAGAGATTGATCATTGCACCATGCATATTAATGAGACATGGCATGCGTAAGCAAGTTTCATGGCTTGCACCAGTATTGCTGGCTGCAAAACCTCAAATAAGAATGCAGATCATACCTCCTAACCTTTTAGTGCAAGAAATCTGGATAAAGACTAAAATAATGGCAGTAACCCAAGTGAAGCTGCTGGATTGGACCCACTCACCAAAAATGGATGACTCAGTAGTAAAAATCACAAAACCACTTTTATCGAATCAGTACATAAATCCAGGAACAGTAGTAAAAATCACAAAACCACTTTAATCGAATCAGTACATAAATCCTGGAACAGTAGTAAAAATCACAAAACCACTTTAATCAAATCAGTACATAAGTCCAGGAACAAAATGGATCCATTTTGTTCCTGGATTTATGTACTGATTCGATAAAAGTGGTTTTGTGATTTTTACTACTGAGTCATCCATTTTTGGTGAGTGGGTCCAATCCAGCTGCTTCACTTGGGCTACTTTTGTTTTTTGGACTGATTTGTGCTTCTGTTTGACTTTAAAATAATGGGAGAGTAGAGGCCCAAAAATGGGGACAGATTTTAAATATTGTTCTTATAAACTTAGAAAGTAGCTAGAATAATAAGATTTGTATTAGCATGCATTTTCTGAAGAATATGGAGTATGAAACTCAAATATATGTCATAGGTTCATAGGTTGGTACTAGGCTATCAGCCCTAGGGCCTATACAAGCCTAGCCATAACAATTCCCTGGCTATTTCTTCCCACACTATTTACTTCGCTGCACCCCTGTCCATGTCATATAGTTTATTGACTTCAATCTTAAGTGATTTACCAGAAAACCACAAATTTTAACAAGGAACAGCCCAAAAATATGAGGCAGAAAATGTGGACATTCTGCAAAAATCTGGACAGCTGTGTGTAAAAATTATTCCTTTGAAAGGCTGTTGAGCCAAGATACCAGGAAGCACTTGTAAAAAGATTTTATTCTACACTTGGCGTACTGTTTCGTTCTTTCCACCATGAGACTCAGTCAATTTTTATATCAACATTTCCATATTCTCAAATAACAGTGAGCATGCATCTATAAACTGTAAAAGGAAAGTATGCATGCAGTAGTCTGTAGGACAAAAGAACAGTACAGTATTAGAGAGCAGTCAGCGGTTGTGGGTGCAAAAACCATGCTTCCCAAATATACAATACTGTTAGGTTTTAGTCATTATTGCAATGTAACTTCAGACCTCTATACCAGTGGCACAAATGGTCTGCTGTAAACTGTAATCAGTATAACTGGCACACGCGTATGTGCAATATATGCACACATCAAGGATTGCTGGCTGCAATCCATACTATACTGTGCATCTGTTATGAACTGGGTAGTCTTAAAAGTGACAAAGAAATTTGTTAGGAGTTTGTAGTGTTAAAGTAAAGGTAACATAATTCAGTCAAATAATTGTATCAACGCTTTCTATGTTACATATGAAGTTACCAATGTTCTCCCTTTTTTATCTCACCCCAACCCTTATCTTCTCTTTATTTATTTTTTTATTTGTTGTTTTTCCCCCCACAGCACAGCAGAGTAGGCCTGTCTCACAGGATCCTCCTGCCCCCACTTCTCTGGCTACAGCACTGCTGTCCAGCACATGTAGTGCACCACCTAGCAGCAACCCTTCTTCTGCCCCTGCACTATCTGACCCCTCAGGTAGTTCTGCCAGGGATGGTGTATAGGATTGTGCACCACATTCTGGGTGCACATCCACACTGCATGGAGCACCAACTCTACATCCTGGTTCAAAATACCCAAAGGAGATGCAGACACTGGGCACTGCAGCCAGCAGTGCAGTGTGGTGACAGTGATGATTGTCCAGTGGGTGAGGATCTGATTCTCACTGTCACTCAGCTTGATGTGCATGGGACCTCGATTTCCCCACCCTCTCCCCAACCTTGGTGTTCACCCACCTCTTATGTCCTTCACTGTGTGATGTCTTATATGTTCTATCTGTCATTGCTTCCTAACCTACCCAACTTCCCTGACCCAGGCATACCTATGTCACTTCCCCAACATAACTCTCTCTGTGCAAAACAAAAAAAAGGGGGGGAGCCTATACCAAAACAAAAATTCATCTCATACATAACTTTCCATTTTCCACGTGTCTTCTTGACACCCTTGATTCAGTCCAGTTGCCTATACAACATTATTGTGTTGTGGTCACCACTCTCTGTAGGTGACAGTCCAAATTAAGCTAATATTCTGCATATATGCTCATGTTTTACTGTTGAAGAAATGGATAGATATGGTTCTTTCCTACATTCCTTGTGCACATTCCTGTCCCCTTTCACTTTGTTTTCCCTCTGCTTGCTCCCCATTTCACCACTTTCCTGTCTTCCTTATTTCTTTTCTTTGAAGCATAATTGAGCAATGGTGTGCATTGTGCACCACTGCAATACAATGGTGATCAGCAGCAATAAAAGTAAATGTATTTAAAAGTACCATACACACTTGTAAAAGTATTACTTACACCCATATTCGGACCCAGTAACATCTGCCTCCAGCTATAATGCATTAACATGTGCTGCCACAGATTCAGTTAAATTGTTGTTTTTCTTTCAGCTTTTCCCGGTTAGGGGTCGTCACAGCGGAACTCCAGTCGGCTAATGATTGGCAGTAAAGTTTTATGGTGCGGAGGTGCCAGCCCAACACCCAGCCTTCCACGAAGGCATGCCCATTCACGCATGTCTTTCGAACATCACTCGACCCTGGGGAGGACATGCACACTCCACACAAAAGGCACTCTAGCCGAGAATCGAACTGGAGAGCCTCTTGCTGGGAGGCAACAACGCTACCGCTACACCACCTTGGATTCAGTTAAGTAGTAAATGTATTTTATACAATCAATAGTAACTGTCACAGTTTAGCAAAGATTTCCCTTTGTACTCCCCATGCTTATTCCCCTTATCAGCAATGTTGAATCGTCCCAATTAATTTTGTATGACGTATCATTGCATTATCCCCAGTGATGTTTTATAAAGCATTATTGCTTGATACCCGTTTAGTTTTATAAACCATTAGGGCACTATGGTGTGCATCATGCATCATTGCTAAGCAATGCTAATACAAAAGTAGTTCAATGTATTAGCTGCAGCTGTATTTGGAACCAGTAACATCTGACCTCAAAAAGGAACAAATCACTGCATTAAGTTAATTAATACCGGCAGCCATAGAGTCAGTTAAGCAGTAGGTGTATGTAACAGCAGTTAAGTCTGCCATTTGCTATTCAGTCTCTAAAATACATCTGCTACTCAACTCTGTCTTTAGCACCATCTGTTAATGCAGTGATCCATTCCTTTTGGGGTCAGATGGTACTGGGTTCAAATCCAGGTGAATGTAACAGTTTCAAATACTTTTTCATGTAAATCCAAATTCTTAAAAACCTCAGCTTTGGCCGGCTAAGAACTTGCTATATTCAACTGGACGTATAAGAGAATTTAAGTATCTTTATTTGCTCTTTTTTTTTCCAAAAAAATACAGTATTTAAATTGATTTTAACTGTGTGGAAGGAATATTAGCTGAACTGGAAGTTAGTCAGTGTTTGCTGAATTTTGTTATTTGCTAGTAATTACAGGTGTGGGGGTAGTCACATTCTTTGATTTCCTGTCCTTGCCTATTTAAGTGGTACAGTGTGAAATATTTTCTGCTTAAAACCTCAGCTTTGGCCAGCTAAGAACTTGCTATATTCAACTGGACGTATAAGAGAATTTAAGTACTTTTATCTGCTCTTTTTTTTTCAAAAAAATACAGTATTTAAATTGATTTTAACTGTGTGGAAGGAATATTAGCTGAACTGGAAGTTAGTCAGTGTTTGCTGAATTTTGTTATTTGCTAGTAATTACAGGTGTGGGGTAGTCACATTCTTTGATTTCCTGTCCTTGCCTATTTAAGTGGTACAGTGTGAAATATTTTCTGCTTAAAAACTTCAGCTTTGGTCGGCTAAGAACTTTCTATATTCAACTGGACGTATAAGAGAATTTAAGTACCTTTATCTGCTCTTTTTTTTTCAAAAAAATACAGTATTTAAATTGATTTTAACTGTGTGGAAGGAATATTAGCTGAACTGGAAGTTAGTCAGTGTTTGCTGAATTTTGTTAATTGCTAGTAATTACAGGTGTGGGGGTAGTCACATTCTTTGATTTCCTGTCCTTGCCTATTTAAGTGGTACAGTGTGAAATATTTTCTGCTTAAAAACTTCAGCTTTGGCCGGCTAAGAACTTGCTATATTCAACTGGACGTATAAGAGAATTTAAGTACCTTTATCTGCTCTTTTTTTTCAAAAAAAGACAGTATTTAAATTGATTTTAACTGTGTGGAAGGAATATTAGCTGAACTGGAAGTTAGTCAGTGTTTGCTGAATTTTGTTAATTGCTAGTAATTACAGGTGTGGGCGTAGTCACATTCTTTGATTTCCTGTCCTTGCCTATTTAAGTGGTACAGTGTGAAACATTTTCTGCTTAAAAACCTCAGCTTTGGCCAGCTAAGAACTTGCTATATTCAACTGGACATATAAGAGAATTTAAGTACCTTTATCTGCTCTTTTTTTCAAAAAAAATACAGTATTTAAATTGATTTTAACTGTGTGGAAGGAATATTAACTGAACTGGAAGTTTTCACTCTGCTCTCATTCACTCTGCTCTTCAGTTAGTTCCACCCACCCTCCCTGTTTTTGTTTTGGTGTTAATCTTAGTGGCCTTGCAACTGCCCGCCCCTCTTGTAAATTTGTGTTTGGATACTCCTTCTGGGCTCATCTCATTTGCTCACTCAACTGAGTGCAGTGAGATCATATTCTGATTTCAGGCACTCCTACTGTGTACAAAGAGAGCATCTGGGAAACAGAAAAAAAAAAAACACATTAAGCTTGTTTCCTGCCTTTCCTCTTAAGTGGTATAGACTATTTGTAGGCTTCTGAGCCCCCAGGCCCTTCTGTGTTGGAGGGAAGCCTTCTAACTTAGTTTTTTTTTTCTTATAACTAGCCAGTTTTCTAGTTTCAGCACTCAAATCTGTTTCTTTGATCTCAGCACTTGTTCAGAAAAAAAAAAAAAAAAATTCATCTACTTTTACTGTACTTGTGTTTCTACCTACTTTTTTTACTTTTGCATCATCTTAAAAGTACTCAATTGTATTTATTACTGCTTGGTGTAACTAATTCTAAGCCTTTTGGTTTAAACACTTGAGCTTCGGACCAGTTGTTTTGCACTGAGTGGGTTTGCGGTCTGCACTGTAGTGGCAGAACAGGTAGCTTACATCCTTCTAGGTTGGGAACTGCTAATTGAGGGCTCAGTGTCTGTTATTCTAAAAGTGTATTAATTCTGGTTTAAGCACTTGGGCTTTCAGGCCAGTTATTTTGCATTAAGAGGGTTCGTGGTCTGCACTCTTGTGGGAGGAGAGGCTGGACTCTGCCCTTCTGAGCTGGGAATTTCTGGTTGAAGGCTTATAGTGCATGCATATCTGAACTGCTTCTTACTGAAGTTGGTGCACCTTGTTTGCTGTGGCATAGACTGGATTCGGGCCTGCTGGATCTAGCTTTGTTTGTGTAACTTGAGCACTAATTCAGGCATTCTCTAAAGTATTCAATTGTATTTATTACTGCTTGGTAGTAACTTGATTAAAGTGTAGCTATCATTCTAAGTCTTTTGGATTAAGCACTTGGGCTTCAGACCAGTTGTTTTACATTAGGAAGGTTTGTGGCATGCACTGTGGTGGCAGGACAGGTAGCTTTCATCCTTCTAAGTTGGGAACTGCTGATTGAGAGCCCAGTGTCTGTTATTCTTAAAGTGTATTAGTTCTGGTTTAAGCACTTGGGCTTCAGGCCAGTTATTTTACATTAAGAAGGTTTGTGGTCTGCACTCTTGTGGGAGAAGAGGCTGGACTCTGCCCTTCTGAGCTGGGAATTTCTGGTTAAAGGTTTATAGTGCCTGAATATTTGAACTGTATCTTACTGAAATTAGTACACCTTGTTTGCTGTAGCATAGACTAGATCCAGGCCTGCTGAATCTAGCTTTGTTTATATGCTTGTTGTTTGTTTGCTTGTTATTTCCCTGGAACGCTAATTCCACCTAATACGCGGCTCCTCAGCGCTTCTGTGGATCACTAGTGATATCCACATTGCTTACTGTACTTATTTCCTTGTTTCACTTGAAAGAAAGTTACTGTTTGTCGTTTTTGCATTAAGTTACCTGTAACACATTGCACTTAAGTTACCTGGCACTTGCTCACTAAAGCAATTATATAAGTCAGCACTAAAAATTAAAAGCACTACACCCTCACTCCCCACTGGCCCTGGTTTTCAATTATAAAGGAATTCCCAATACTATTCTAGCATGTCCAAAGGTGAGTTGTCAATCTCCTCTCCGGACCAGATGGTGAATCTGGGAATCTTGAGGCAATGTTACAACTGCCTCATGTACACAGACAACCCTCTCCTCCTCCCAACAAATTCCAACACATGTGAGAGATGCAACCATATAGCCAAACTGGAGGCTAAGCTCTCTCAACTCAGTACTGGCATAACCAGTCAGGAGGAGAAGGAAACCACACTCACTACAATTCCAGTCTCACATAGACCTACCATGACAGCAAACCAAACACATAATCACACAAAACATACTGAGGCTCTAAATAAAGATCTGCAAGCAGCAGAGACCTCCAAAGCAGACACCCAAGCAGCCGCTACCCCAAAACAAAACACGTGCAACACATATCTCACAAAGCCAGTGTGCCGAACAGTCACAGCCCTTAAGACTAAACAACACACCTGATACACTTGTAATAGGTGACTCTATCGTCAGGCACACTGGCGTCCGCTCACCAGGCTGAACAAGGAGAGGGTCATGGTGAGCAGCCTGTCGGGCGCTAGGATCCACCACATAACACAAGCACTCAGGTCACTCCAAGGCAAGTACAAATATGACTCAGCCATTGTCCATGCTGGTGTGAATGACCTGAGATGTACCTCCCTGGACTACATGAAAAGAGACATAAAGGAGCTCTCTGAGCATGTAGCCCAGGCCGGTATGACCCTGACCTTGAGTAGCATCTTACCCTCACCAAGAATGATGCCACAATATGAAGACAAGATGATCAATTTCAACAATTGGCTTAAGTAGTGGTGTCATTCAAAGGGGATCCAATGCCTGTCAGCTTGGGATGATATGCTCGACAAGCCACGATGCTTCGCTAGGGACGGCTTGCACCTGAACTTGTAGTTCGAGCCACAATAGCCCCTTTGCAATAGCCAGGGCCCATGTTCATTTGCTAAGAGTCCAGCAAACACTTTGAACTCCTGGACACCCCATCTTTGAGCACAGAATCTCAAAACCTCTCCATGACTACCTGCCATGCTTACCACAGATCAAGACCATTGTAGAATGATGTTTTTCCACCAATTGCAGGTATCTCGCTTACTGAGAGTGCACAGTTTTTAGTTTTGCAATATTTGAATATGTTGTGCATGCTTACCATTATGCAAACACAGTACTCAAGGATGTGCACTGGCAGGCAACATGTTTGTGCAATGGCCAATAGTGTTAACTGAATGCATCTGGTTTATGTTTGTGGTGGTCTGGATCCTGTCTGCTACCTGGGTGGGCCATACATCCAGTTTGTGCACTGCTGCTCTATTCACAAACCAGATGAGCATGACCAAACCCATTTGTGCTAAGTGGAGCATTGGATGAACAGTCCCTCCCCTCCAAAAAAAAAAAAAAAAAAAAACCAACTGAGAAATAGTTGAAATGAGGATAATCAATCTATGACATACACAGTGAAAAATGTTAGTATACATAAAATATGTCTATGTAGTACTGGATTTCAACTCTCACTCCAATGTACCTTCAGAAACACAATGGGTTATCCATCTTTGCCACACAAACAGCTTTGCAGCAAAGAAATGCAGTAATTTCTCAAGCAACCAAGTGCAACTGAATATACACTGATATCAAGGCATAAACTGTTATTTGTAGATTTATTATATTTACTATATTTGGATATAGTGCTCTTAGTGATCACACAATCTGTTATGATTATTGCTTGAAAATACAGCCCTGTCTTACCTTTCTGTGTCTCTTGGTCATTCATCAGTTATCTGACCAGTACTCATAGACATATCATTTACCTTAAAATGTGTGAGGATATTAACTGGAAATACTATGATATGCAGTTGCCATCAAATGAAATGCAGGTTGTATGGCATAAACAAGCACAGACTGCTCTTTGGGGGGGGGGCAAAGGTGAAGGGTACACTGTTCTTTCGAGAGGGGGAACCAAGCGAAGTTACTGTTACGGCACAAACAAGGTTATGTTGCTCTTCTTACTCTCCTTGTTTTCCTGCCTGTTTGACCTTTTGAGGGTTGTGAAGTCAGAAACTGCAGTGTGTCTCATGACTTTTTAACATCTGTCTCTAATAATTTCCCATTACAAACCTATGGTGCTACACTGAGGGCATGCAGTGATCATCAGTACTTTGAGTAAGTATGAATGTGTGAATCTTTGATGCCTGAGGCCTACTATTTGCTAATGGAACATACAAGTCAAACAACTGTCTGCTGGCACATGTTAAGCTTGATTTCTGTAGAAATCTTCCAACTTTTTCTTGCTTACTGTACAAAGTGATGAACTACAAGGACATGCCATAATATTAGTATATAATACAGTACATGTTCAGGACATACCTTGTAAATGCAGCAGTTGCCACTGTATTAATTCAGGGCTAACTGTGATGCAAGCAATACACAGCCAATACATGGGGAGGTAAAAGCTCTGTCTTTGAGTTGAGGCTGGCAGAGGCCGCAGAGTTCCTGTAGTGTGTCCTTGTCCACCCTGTAGCACTCTACAATGTCCATGTTGCGTATGTTGTGATAAGTTAAATGTGGCATGAAAACTCTTCTCCATCTCAGCCTAGGCCTGTCAGCAGAAGCAGCAGCACTGCCTGCAGCCTCTAGCATGTACAAATAGAATAAAGCAACATCATCTCTTAACATTCTGGCTTTGTAGACTTTCTGTGTCTGTACTCCACAACTTTTGAAATCCTCAGGAAAAGCCAGCATGTAGTATACATGAAAGCATTAAAAGTTGTTGAATATCTCCACCAGATTGGTTGATTAGTATGCAGTTCAGCTGCTTATACTGTAATTAGCATCTCTGAAAAACAGGCTATGACAGATACAATCCATTAATAATCTACTCCTTTATAAAAAAGCAAATGTGTAGCTAGCCATACTGATGGTGAGGACACTTGCTACATGTTTGCAGGACTTCACAGAACTGTATTTCTTCAGAAGATATCTTTACAGAGGAGTATTGAACTCCAGCAGGTATGGTCTCATTTTGTTACCTACATAATGCATATGCTGGAATATATTTATGAATAATGTGAAGCAAAGAGTTTTACACTTTTATCTCTATGCATTAGTTAGAAGTGTACTGATGGCATGGCCTTGTTTGTCAAGCCATTTCAGAGGTACATGTGATTGACAATACATGAAAATAGAATGCTGTGTGATAAATATGCACAACTGTTTCTGAGACAGGTCCTTTGAAAGCACTGTTAGCATTTCAAAGATGTTTTTTAGCAAAATAGATTATTTGCCTGTTCTTTTGTGGGTGGGGGAGCAAAGAAGAGTTACTGTTATGTCACAAACCAGAATGGACTGTTCCTTTGGGGGAGCACAGTTGAGTTACTGCTATGGCACAAACAGGGATATGTTGTTCTTGCTACTCTCCTTGTTTTGTATCCTGCCTTTGTTAATATTTCATATCTGAAGACTGTCTTATGTGTTCCAGTGGGTAATACTGACTGGCTACCTTTACTGTTTTATCTGGAGCAGTCACTTTGTAGTTATGTGATACTTATGTGTATTATCATTTTGTTGTCTTTTAGGACACAGACAATGTCAGTGAGGCGGAGACTCCCATTCAATGATGCAGAAAACAACATTGTTGTTGACACTCTCCACCAACATGGGGCATTTCTGCTGTGAAGGGGTCGATCCAATATGGCACACAGGCTACAATTATGGCAGCACATTGTTGAGAACATCAGTTCTGTGGCTGGCCACAGCTGAACCTATGAACAGGAGCACCATGGGGCCACTGACATGATTACCACTGCAGGGAGGTGAGGAGCTGCAGTTGTCCGAAACCAAAGGATAACTGGGGGAGGGCCTGCTATAGAACCACTTCTTTCCCCCAATGAAGAGTTTCTGGTGAATATCCTCCATCATGCGGGCTCACAGCAGAGTGGACCACAGTATGTCCTTGACATGGTTGCCACACAATCTGTTTCCCAAGAGAAGCTTCCAGGTAGGCTTTGTTACATGACCAGTTGAATACTATTGCATATTAAAACAATTGACATAATTGTTACTTATGTGTCACATGTCTTTTTTGGGGGGAGGGGGATTGAAGATTGCTAGAGTTATAAGCTTAGTTTGGAATTGCCAGCCACATTCTTGTTGAAAGTAGAGTTAATGCAGATATAGAGGAGTACATGTTTTACCCCCTGTCTTATTGTTAAATGTGATGATATTGCCCTTACCTCTTGCTTAACTTCTTTCAGGACCATCATAAGTCCAGCAAAATATGCCTCCTGCAGATGGTAAGCCAACTAAATTTATGTTAGTACTTCAGATCAATTTGAAGACATATCATAATGCATCATTTTAGGCATGTTGTGTGTATTGTTGAACCGTCTGTAATAGTGGCATCACAGTTAGTTTAGAGTATATTGCACCATAGTAGTGCAGATATTAATGTATTCCTGTGTTTCTTCCTTTTTATCACAGGTGATCATGACAGTGGGAGTGTGGACCTTGTGCCACCTGATGTCAATGTCTCAGCAGACACTAATGATGATGGTGGCTAAACAGAGGCACAGTTAGGGGAGTGTAGAGGTTGAATCTGACACAGAGATTGACATCTAGGCACCACCTTCATTTCCTCAGACACAGCCAGTAGGCCTATGCCTACCCAGTTCACTGAGCCCACAGGTGGAGGGTGAAGATATTGATCAGGGAAGTGTGGCTACTGTGGCTTCAGTGCCTGTTGACTCTGGTCATAGTCAAAGTGTGGGTGATGTACCATGCAGAAAGGTTGATAGGGGTGCTCCAAGGAGGTCTGCTGTCCCTCCTCCACCTGGTGCAGGTGTCTCTTCCTGTGTCACTCAACATATGCTTAGGGCTTTCATGAAGGCACAAGCATGAACAGAAAGGCAATCCAGACAAATGCTCAGGGTTGTAGATGTGGCACAGTCTGACATCCATGACTGCCTCCACCGTGTTGCTGATGCAATGGATCAGATGAATGACACATTGGAATGAGTAGTATCTGTGATGGAATGTCTGCTGGGAGGGGAATGGTGTCCTCGTGGCTGTAGGTCAGCCACAACATCTGCTGATAGCCAGCATGGCCATGCCTGATCATCCTCCCATAGTGGTAGTACTTCCACTGCTTTATCTGTGTGTGCTGCTCATATCTGGACATGGTAGGCCATGGGGTCATGGTCCTGGGTGTTCCTGTGAAGGGAGTATGTCCAGCAGGCATCAGCCACATTCTGGTAGCAGCACTGCATCTGACCTTGGGCATGGAGGTGCCAATGCAACTCCTGTCAGAGCCAGTTCTCATGGTCAGGGAAAAATAGAGAGAAAAAACTTCTAGACTCATCTACAAAACAACTACAAAAATAACCCCAAAATATTTTGTCATCTATTAATTCACTTATTAGTCCAGGATTAAAAAAACACTCCACTCTTTGTCCCAGTAATTCTCCACTTTAAACAGCTACCTTATTTAATACATATTTTATTGAAAGCAAAGCCAACCTCCTTACCAGCCAGCCATCCTTCTCCTCCTCTTCTCTGGTCTTCCCAGACAATAATCCAACTATACCAACTTCACAAAACAGTACTACTTATTCTAATCCATCTTCTCCCACATCCATGCTCACCCAATCCTCCTCCACAAACTGCCCAGCTTTCACATTTCAACTACCAACTCTACCATACACAGCTCACACCTGTCCAAAATACCAAGATGTAGAGCTAGCACTGAGTGTGGCTGTGTTCTTGCAAACTCTGGCACATCAGTTTCACATGGATGTTCCCTTCACACACACACACACACACACACACACACACACACACACACACACACACACACACACACACACACACACGCGCGCGCACGCACACACACACACACACACACACACACACACACATGCACACATGCACACATGCACACACACACACACACACACACACACATGCATACACATGCACACATGCACACACACACACATGCACACACACACACACACACACACACACACACACACACAAACACACACCAGTAACATGGTACAGCCTGTCTGCTTTCCTTTCTTACTCACACACACTCACTGACCTTTTGTGTCAGCCTAGACCTCCTGCTCCCCTACACAACACATTGTGCAAGTGATGATAACTTTGCCATATCCCTGTTTTCTCTCTTTTGGATTCAGGGATACAAAAGCTTTTTGCCTGATGCACAGAGTGCATAGCTACATTAGTGCCTAGTATATCTACATTTGTGGTGTAAAACCAATAATTGTATCTGTCACTCATATTTGCCTTGCCAAGTTATACAGTGGATAGCATCATCATGTCAGTTATTTCCTAGTGTATTCTCTTGTCAGGGTTGTGAAGTCAGAAACTGCAATGTGTCTAATTAATTTTAACTTTTCTCTTTAATGTTTTGCAGTACAAACGTATGGTGCACATCAGAAGATACATTATCACATGAAGATCTCAGGACTGTATGACAGCACTGTAGTCAAACTCATCATAACAGTAATACAGTATAATTTTCTCTTTTGCATGTACCTCACCAGGCACATGCAGCAGCTGCACAGACCATAGAGCTTTCTCATGAAGATAACACAGGGCCTACAAACCATGCCATGAAGTATGTAGATAGATTAAAAGGCATGCCACTGTAACCTGTATCAGATGAGGTGACATCTGCCTGGCCTCTAGGCCAGGATCTGATCATGCCCTCGTGGGACGACTGCATATGCAATAATCTGATATAGTCAATGACATCAGCATTGTCTGTTGAGCACTAATCTAAGGGGACGGCAAAAACCAACACATTCTGGCTATGCTTATAAATGCCTTCGGGCAGATAGCCTAGTACCCACCTATGAACCTATGAACCTGTACAGTAATAACAGTGTCCCACATCCTAGTGTAAAATGCTCTCTCTAATATTAAGTAATAACTTACACACACATAGTTGACTGCCATGATAACAGATCCCCTACCTAAGTGCACAGACTACAGGACACAGTATTTAATGCAAGTGCCATGACACAAGTTTAATTTTTACAGAAGTGCAGGTGAACTTAAAATAGATGACATCAGGAGGCCATGTGGGAAACAAACAGTTGTAAGAGCTGCATGAAATAGTTATGTAGACTTGTGCAAGTATCAAAATACTATCAAGCCATGCCAGTAGAGAAGCAACTGTAGGATAGCATATCTATTCTGCTGACTAGACACACACACACACACACACACACACACACACACACACACACACACACACACACACACACACACACACACACACATTGCCTGCAGTAAGAACAAAACCCTTACCTATCTAAGTGCACAGACTACAAAAATTGTACTCTACACAAGCAACATGACACAAGTCTGACTTTTACATGGCTGTAGGTCTTTTTATAGTGGATGACATCAGCAGTGCATGTTGGAGAGAAGAAGTTAGGAGGCCTGCATGAGATGGATCTGTAGGCACGTGCAAGTATCAAAATATTGTCAGTTTATGGGATTAGTGTGGTAACTGCAGGATACATACTTGCTGTTCTGGTTAGACACACACACATAGACAATCAACTACAGTGAGAACAAAACTCCTACCTATTCTAGTACACAGACTACAGAACTCATTACATTAAACAAATGCCATGGTACAAGTCTGATTTATACAAGATTGCAGGTGAACTTAGATGACATCAGCAGGCCATGAGGGGGGCAACAGGTTGGAAGGCCTGCATAGGCACATAGATTCAAAGGTTCCTATGACCCCAGTAGCCTGACAACAGGGTGTGTAGAAGGGTCTATATTAGAACACTGAACAGTTACATTGTCGAGTGTTCTAATATCGACCCATTTTCAGCGAACGCTGAAAATATCGAAGAAGCAGAAAAGCAAATTCTTTCCTAGGGAAAGAATCTGGTTGTCCGTTTCTGTTGCTTCAGTATTTTCAGCACTCTGTTGGAAAGTTACGGGTCGGGTTCAGGTAAGTGTGCGATTGAGTGTGGGTTAGGTATGTGTAAGATTGTGTGGACATGAGGGTTAGGGCGGGTTAGGTGAGTTAGGGTTAGGGCACGGGTTAGGTATGTGTGCGACTGTGTGAACATGATGGTTAGGGCGGGTTAGGTAAGTTAGGGTTAGGGTGCGGGTGAGGTGAGTGTACGATAGTGACGGACCTTAGGGTTAGGGTTTGGGTTAAGGTAAGTGATAAGTTAGTGGTGTGTATATAGTTTAGAGTAGGGTTAGGTGTAAGATTTTAAGAAATTGTAGTTATTGGCCATTTGGGCAATCTTTTCCATCTCTCTCAACTTTCTGATTTAAAAGCCTGCATTTGCACTTGTTTCTGTCCTGTAATTCATCTAGAGCAAATACAGATTCTTAGTTTTAGCACTTAAATTTGCTTATTCGGGCTCAGCGCTTGTTCAGAACTTGTAAGCACTAAATAAGCTACTAATTACTATAGCACTCAGCCTTCCTCATTACCTAGAGGAAAACAGTTTTTGTACTTACTTTTCTCACTTGCTTAGAGAAAAACAGCTGCTGTACTCACTTTCCTCACTTATCTAGAGGAAAATAGTTTTTTTATTCAGGCATGTCCAAGGGTCAGCTCCCAGTGTTCTTTCCTGTCTATCTGATGAATCTGGGCATCTTGAGACAATGTAGAAATTGACTCATGTACACAGACAACCCTGTTCTCCTACCACCCAACACTGCAGCCTTTGAGAGATGCACTTATCTAGCCAAACTGGAGGTAAAGCTCTCTCCAACCAAGACTGAACTTGACAGTCAAGAGGAGAAGGTAAGCATTTGCACCACACCACACTCATCACATAGTCTCACTAAATCTACACTACCAAAATTCACACATAGTAACATAAAAACATTCACACAGGCTCCCAATAATAATCTGTCTAAGCAACAGAGGCCTCCAAAGAAGAATCACAAGCATCCTCCATCCTCCAACACAACCCAAATGACACATAGCCTACAGACACAGTGTGCCATTCAACCGCAGCCAATAAGGCAAAACAATGTACCCAACACACTAGTCATAGGTGTCTCTATAGTCAGGCACACTGATGTCCCACTCACCAGGCTAAACAAGGAGAAGGTTACTGTCAGCTGCCTGTCAGGTGCCAGGATCTGTCACATAACCTGCTCACTCAGGTCACTCCACAACAAGTACAAATATGACTCTGTTATTGTCCATGTTGGTGTGAATGACCTGAGACATACCTCCCTGGACTACAAGAAAAGAGACATGGAAGAGCTCTCTGATCTTGTAGCCCAGACAGGCATGACCCTAGCCTTGAGTAGCATTCTGCCATCGCCCAGAATGATACCGCAGTACAAGGACAAAATGATTGACTTCAACAATTGCCTAAGCTTCTGGTGTCATTCTAAGGAGATCCAGTATCTGTCTGCTTGGGATGACATGGTCGATATATCACGATGCTGTGCCAGAGATGGCCTGCATCTGTCGCCCCTGGGATTCTGGATACTGGCTAATGCTCTTGCTGCCCCTATAGTGCCTTTTTTAGGCAAGGTTCAAATGACAAATTCACCACCCTAACAGGAAGAGGCAAGCAAAAACTGAGGGTAATGCTACTCAATGCTAGAAGTCTAAATCTCAAAATGCACTAACTTGAGGCACTCCTTAAAATGGAGAACATCGATATCTGTGCAATGACTGAGACCTGGTTCAAGGCTCTAGAGAGCACCCCTGCACTACCAAGCTATAACTCATACCACACTTTTTGGCAATGTAACCTGGACCAAAACACCAAAGGCAGAGGTGTGTCCATATTCATTAAGGATATCCACACCTCCAGGCTAGTTGCTCAGCATAATGCATCCAAGATTATCCAAGTGCAACTAACTCTGGGCAAAACTGCAATCCAAATTGTAGCTTGCTACAGATCCCCCACCATGCCCCAAGATTCCCACTCCACTTTTCTTGATGTACTGGAAAATATTAGAGTTCAACCAAACACCCTAATAATGGGCGACTTCAACTACCCCACCATTAACTGGGAAAACTACTCTTGTACAAACTCCTTAGCTCAACGCTTTCTGGAATTCATAAACTCCAATGCTCTGGATCAACTTATCCACACCCCCACCAGGGGCAGCAATATCCTAGACCTAGTCATTACCAGCATGAGTGATTGGTGTTCCACACCTGAAGTCAACTCCTCATTGGTCCGATCCAACTATAAGCTAATCACCCCTGATATCAACATCTCGCCCCCACCCCCCATTAAGGAAACCACGGTAAAAAATTTCTCCAAAGCTAACTTTATGCTTCTTAAGGCAGAAGTGGTGAACTTCATGACACCAATGTAGATGGACAATACAGTTACAACTGCTGAATCCTACACAAATGCACTCTATAAGCACTTACACGAGTGCATGGATTGTGCTATCCAGAACAGAACCAAGATGCTATCCTCCAACAAAAGGAAGCCAATCTGGTGGTCCCTGCCATAAACAAACTGTACAACAGAAGGAAGAAACTGTTGCAAAAGAGAGTAAAATCCCATGAGTGGAGGAGCTCCCTGGCCAGCCTCAGTAAGAAGCTGAGATCCCTTATAAGATTCTGCAAAGCTAGCTATGAAAACAAAATCACCACTAATTCTAAGGACAACCACAAAGCATTCTATAGCGATGTCAAGAATCTCGATGGCAACACTTAGATCTGCTCTGAGTTACAGCACAATGGCAAGAAAATTACTGAACCAACTGATATTGCCAACATCCTGGCAGATAGGTTCATTGCTAACTTTACCCCCACTCACCCCCTAAAGGGTCCATATCTATACAGAAAGAATGCAGAGTCCCTGTAATCACAACTACGCAGGTAAAAGCTGCACTCTCTAAAGCCAAAAATACAGCATCCATGGGACTGGACAACATCCCAGGCTGCATTTTACATGAACTTCATAACGAAATGGCTCCCCACCTAAGCACCATGTTCATTAATAGCCTCGCATCAGGCTTTGTGCCCACTGAATGATGCACAGCAACATTTATCCCACTCCACAAAGGGGGTGCCACCACTGATCCTGGAAACTATCTCCCTATTAGCCTGACAAGCCTGGTCTGCAAGGCCATGGAACGTATCATCATGGAACTCATAAACAGTCTCCTGAACCTGATTGACTTCTTTGAGGCAGTCACCAAAGCTGTAGATGAGCGTAAGGTGGTTCACACAGCCTATCTTGACCTCGCCAAGGCTTTCAACACCATCCCCCTTTCTGGAATTATAGCTAAATTCACTAAACTAGGTATAAGTCCCTACGTCACAAGATGGGTTGCCAACTGGCTCACTGACAGAACCCACACTGTAAATGTTGCAGACTCCAAATCTAACCTCAAACCAGTGACAAGTGGAGTACCACAGGGTTCAGTCCTGGGCTCTCTCCTGTTTGGTATCTACTTCTCTGAAGTACAGGCTAACACAGAAGACCTCTGGCTAATGAAGTTCACAGATGACTGCAAACTAGGAGCCATAGTCAAGTCCCCAAATGATGTGGACATCCTACCTAATGGCTTCGCTGAGACAGATGCCTGGTGTTAGAGCCATGGCCTCAAGATCAATGCCAAAAAGTGCAGTGTCATCCCCTTTGGTAAAAACTCTGTACCCCTGAACTACCACATAGGCAGCAATCTACTTAACACCGAATGTGTGATAAGAGACCTTGGGACCTAGGTGGACAGTAGTCTCTCCTTTGATAGTCACATCACCACAGTAGTCAGGAAGTCCTTCTACATGGCACACCTCATCATACAAGGGTTCTCATCCAGGAAAAAAGAGGTAATTGTTCCCCTCTACTCTACACTCATTAGACCCATTACAGAATACAACACCCATTTTGGAATGTACCTCACAAGACATCTGCAGCAGCTGGAAAGGCCACAGAAGTGCCTCACAGAGAGGATTACTGACCTCAAACAAACGCCCTACACTGACTGTCTCAAAAAACTCCA
This sequence comes from Protopterus annectens, assembly GCF_019279795.1. Taxonomy (NCBI): domain Eukaryota; kingdom Metazoa; phylum Chordata; order Ceratodontiformes; family Protopteridae; genus Protopterus; species Protopterus annectens. Next base: position 1,318,546,859 of record NC_056747.1, on the reverse strand, counting down.
GCTTTACTCCGTAGCATATCACCTACTCCAAGGTGATCTCTGCCTAACATATAAAGCTATGTCAAACCCAGATCTGTTGGACATGCTACACCTAAAGAAATCCCAATCCCTCCAAGCTATACACTCTAGGGACCTAAATCTTGTCATCACAATAAACAGGACATGCTGGAGGGATAGATTCCTGTCCCAGAGACTTCCTATACTCTGGAACAGGCTACCCATCTATGTCAAGCAAAGTTCCTCATTAGCACTCTTCAAGAAAAATCTTGACGAGTGGATGGGAAATAGGAAATACACCCCGGGGATCACTTCTGTGTCTCTGCTCGACAGTGGCACAGGAAAACAACTTTTTTGGGTGGCGTAAGCCAGGGAACCTTGTTGGCTAGGCTTGCGTAGGCCCTTGGGCCAATAGCCTAGTACCTACCTATGAACCTATGAACCAAGGGCATTACTTGAATGTATCTGGTTTCTATATATTTCTGTTTGCTTCCTAGGTGGTCTGCCACATTTCACTCAAACCAGATAAAGACAACCAAATCTGACATTTATTTGTTCCACACTTCCACTGTTTGCTCTATGTGGCGCATCACACAAAAAGTGCAATCAAAAAAAAAAAAAAAAAAATTTCTCTAAAAATACACTACTATATACTTGATTACTGCACCAAGTTAAGAATGCACCAAGTTATGAAATTCCATAATGTTATTAAAGAATACATTCTAGGTTCAGGACTTAACTTGCAAATGGAGCAGCGGACACAATTTTATTTCAGAGCTAAAATTTCCTTGTCTCTACTCCAATAATATTGATGTACTCAGGAAAAACTAGAATAGAGGCTACACGGATGCTTTATAGCTTGTTGAATAGCTCCACCATGCTCAAAACCACATGCTTATGTTGTAATTAGTGCCTGTGAAAAACATCTGCTACTTAACTGAGTATGTTAACTCCATTGGTGCTCCTTAGTGTGCAATGCACACCTCCAAGCAGCTGCATGTGCCTACGCTAAAATAAGGTAAATACGGGGATCTTGTTATTACTTTTCTCCGTTCCTGTGATATTGGGCAAACATGCAGCTCAAGAAAGGAAGGAAAGGTTGCAGATCCTGTATTAGAACCCAGGACCATCTATATTTTAGCTGTACACATACACATGCTGCCACAGGAGTAGTTATATGACAAGCAATGTGAAACTTGCCATTTATTAATCCATTTCCCATAATTGTGTTAAGTGCCGTATCCTAAAAACAATGACAACAATTAAAAAAATTACTTAAAGTGGAGATGACACATTTTAACAAACAGTAAAGAGGATGAAACTGAATTTGTAAATTGTTCACTGCTTACATGCACTTTCACACTTCACAGACCTACATGTACACCTCTGTAAGTTTAACCTGACACACACCTCTGATGTCATCATTCACTGTCATCCATTGAAAACATGCACTTTGGAAGTGCCTGCACAAAGTGAACATTCCTGCAATGTTACAATGTTTTTGATTTTTTGAGATTTAGTAATTCTAATGAATTTTGACCACATTTGCATCTTCACCATGCTGACCCTGAATCTACATGGCTGGTAACCATCATCATCACCATCATTACCTCCCTTTTTCCCACTTTTCTTACATGGGGTCAGGGTATCGTGTTAACTGTCGCCAACTCTCTCGATTCAGTGCCACACTCCTGCATTCTTCAACACTCATGCCTGACTGGCACAGATCTTCTTTCACACAATCCATCCACCTCTTTGCTGGATGTCCTCACTTCCTCTTACCTTCTTTCTGTCTGTCCCAAATCTTCCTGACCAGATTGTCTACTGCTTTTTTGCATGTGTCCAAACCACTGTAATATGTTCGCTTTGATCTTTTCTGCAATTGGAGCTACTTTAGTTTCTGCTCTGATGTCCTCATTTCTTCATCTGTTCCACAGTGTGCATCCTACCACCCTTCTCAGGCACTTCATTTTCATCATCTCAAGCTTCTTCAACTGCTCTGCTTTTACTGCCCAGGTTTCTGTACCATGACAGTAGTACTGGTCACACCACTGTCTTGTACACCTCACTTTTCAACATATCTTGCATTCTTCTGTCATAGACTACACCTGACACTCTATACCAGTTGGTTGCAGCTCCTCTGATTCTAGCTTTGTCCTCTTCATTCAGACTTCCCTTCTCCTCAACCACCCCTCCCAGATACCTGAAGCTTTTTACCTGTTTACTATCTTCCCTTCTATCGCTATTCTCAGCTTCTTCTGATTTCCCTAATTTGATGCTATTACCACTGTCTTATCTGTGCTTATTTTCATCCCATGTGCCTTCAGTTTTGCATTCCGATCTCCTCCTTTGCTGAAGTTCTAGCTCAGAGTCTGTCTGTAATGCCACATTGTCTGTGTAAAGCAACTTTGTTGATCTGTTCCTTCCAACCTGTTTGTTAATGTAGTCCATCGCCAGTATAAACAGCAGTGGGCTCAGAGCTGAACCCTGGTGTCCTCACTTCCTCTTACCTTCTTTCTGTCTGTCCCAAATCTTCCTGACCAGATTGTCAGATTGTTTGCACTTTGCATGTGTCCAAACCACTGTAATATTTTCGCTTTGGATTCTGCAATTGGAGATTTTTTTTCTGTTTTCCTGATTCTCTATTTCTTCATCTGTTCCACAGTGCATCCTACCACACCCTTCTCAGGCTTCATTTTCATCATCTCAAGCTTCTTCAACTGTCTGCTTTACTGCCCAGGTTTCTGTACCATGACAGTAGTACTGGTCACACCACTGTCTTTTACACCTCACTTTTCAACATATCTGGCATTCTTCTGTCATAGACTACACCTGACACTCTATGCCAGTTGGTTGCAGCTCCTCTGATTCCTGCAATGTGAAGCCAAACATTGCTTGTACTTGAGTCACTGAGTCCTTTTACATAGTCTGCACTAATTCTACCAATGTTTCTGGGACTTCAAACCATCACAGTAGTGCCCAGATCAGCTTCCTTGGGACCTTGTCATAGGCTTTCTCCAACTCTAGGAATGTCCAGTTGGACTCTCTCCTCATCTCTAGCTTCTTCTCAAGTATCTGTCTAACTGTAAACCTCGGGTCAGTTGTGCTTCATCCTGATCTGAATACAAACTCATTTCCAATCTTACATTCTACTACTCTGCATATTCATTTATCAATCACCCTCTCCAGAACTTTCATGCAATGGAATAGGAGTTTGATGCTTCTGTACTGCCCACAGTTATGGCTGTCCCCTTTGTTCTTGTACACTGGCATGAGTATGCTTATTCTCCAGTCATCTGGGATACATATTTCTCTCCACAGTGTAACTAGTACCATCAGAGCCATTTCTCCCCTATCAAATCCAGCATCTTTATCATATCTGCTGTGACCTCATCTGAGGCTGCTGGTTTCCCTGACTTCCACTGACTTCATTTTTCTTAGTGCTGTTCTTACTTCTTCTAGGGTGGGCTCCTCTTCTTCTCTCATCATAGGCTGTTTCTGGGGTAGTACAGCTTCATTCAGACATTGCTGGAAATACTCCTTACATTGCCTTTGATGTCTTGTGGACTGGTGAGCAGATTGTTGCTGGCATCCCTTACGATGGGTGTCTGGCTATCTTCTTTATCTTTCTGTCTTTGCTTTGCAAGCTGATAGAGTTTATTTGTGCCACTTCCTGGGCGACTTTCCAGAAGTTTGGAGAGTGTCTTCAATCCCCTATTCTTTGCTATTGCACCGTCTTTCTTTTCATGACTTCCTGGACTTCTGCATTCCACCACCAGCTTTCCTTATGTACCTTACTTCCATATGTGGCTCGGCCACATATCTTTTGTGTAGTCCTAGCACAGGCTGTTTTTAGGAGCTGACATTCTTGTTCAACTCTACCTATTTCCTCCTCTTCTTGGGTTGCTAGAGCCCTGTGTCTTCAGTTTCTCTCCAGTCAACTTCCAGGTCTTCATCCTGGTCTCTGTTGACCTTAGAGCCTTGTCTGACCACTGCTTGCAGCTGATTGTGACAACTAGTGGTTTATGCTGTCAGCTGATTGTTTCACTGGGGATGACTTTGCAATTATGATTCTACCCCAATGCCTTTTCCTTACTAAGAGGAAGTCTACCTGAGTTGCATATTGGCTCCTCCTGCATGTGATCTGTGACTGAACCATGTGTTGGCTACTATCAAGCCAGACAGAAGTCTAGAATGGCTCTCCATCTTTATTCCTCTTGTCCCACCTGCTGGGCCTTATGGCGGTCACACACAGGCCAATAGTGGCACATATACCACTCCCGTTGTTAGCAAGGGTCCCTGGCATAGGCCGGGTCCTCAACCCACTTATCACCAGTAGCTACCCATGCCCATTTTGGCAACATTAGTCAACATGACTGAATCACCTAGATCTAATCACTTTTACTTGTTCTTGTTTCAGTGTAGACTCCTTTCCATGGCTGTATTCAAAAAGTTTTTGAGTACATGGGCAACACAAGCATGGAGTCTACACAGTTGTTTTACAGCTTGTTGAATCACTCCACCATGTTGGTTTGCTTCATTAGCATATAGTTCAGCTACTTAAGCTGTAATTTGCATACCACGGACATTGGCAATTTTCAGCGTGAGTGTGCACCTCTATAAGGAGTTTATTAAATCTAAAACTTTTCATGGCCATGTGTACATAATGCTGCAATGCGCATACTGTAAAAATGGGGTCTATATTATATACTCGAAGTTTCAAAACTTCGAACCTCTTATGATCGACACCATATGAGAGAAGGTTTAAACATTGAATATATAATAAAAAAGAAAAAGAAAAAAGAAAAACTTACCTAAAGGGAAATCTTCCCATTCTGTGCCATACGGAGTCATTTGTTTTAACCTTCAAACTTGTAAAAGTTCATTCATATGGTGTCAACCATGTGACATTCGAACTTTTACAAGTTTGAGGTTATAATAGGAACCCTAAAAATGCCCATGTAGGCTTTAATGAATCCTCTCGGAATTTAAAACAAAACAGATAAACATACAATTTGGCAGTGGAAAACTTCGGATACAAAAATGCAACTGGAGGCACAAGTAATATAATAAAAATATAACACTGAAATATGGCAATTACTATATACAAATGTATAAGAAAATTAATGCTTTAATACATCTGATTATGTTTCCAGTATTGCAATTTCCATGGTTATCATACATGTCAGAAAAGGATAGTTTTAGTTCAATTCTCTGCTGTTCAGCTTTGAGCTTGCAGGCGACTCCTCTGCATATATTCTGAATTTCATTAAAATGGACCTCAATTTTGTGGCAATGTTATTTGCCCAGTGTGCTTTTATATAGCTTGCCTTGTCTCTTCCTTTGTTCTGATATAGTTTAACTGATATTTTTTAACTGTTCTCACTCTTTCATCTAATGCTTAATTGGGTCTCTCATCCCTTTCTGACTACCATTTATCAGCTTCCAGTCAGAGTCTCTCAACTGACATATTTTACATTTATCCTAAAAAATGGAGGAATGTGTAAAATGGACATTGGAAAAGATAATTAAAATGGAATCAACGTACCTAGGTTCAAACAACACTCCTCATTGCCATAACTTAGTAATGGACATGAAAATCTGAATGGGAAATGTAACAAACTTACCTGGGATCAAATAAGACTGAACATTTTCATGACATGAACTTAACCTGAATGGCTAGAAAACATGTAAAAACTGAAGTTGATCTTATCTTATATAAGAAAAGCCAGATGCCAAAGTGACCTTCAAGAAAGAAAAAGTAAGAATGTTTATAGACCCAATAAAGATGCATGCCAAACTGGCTTGACGGAGCAGAATGACTACAAAAACAGTGTGCTTTTTCATCTTTATTTTTTCTCTTTCTGTAAGACATTTTACACAAACTACTGCAGACTTATAACAATTTCAGTGTTTGGTTACCATCAGGGATATACTGTAATGATAATTCTTATTATTTCTTAGGTCACTGCCATACTTCTCAGTTTCTAAGAACAAGAAATCTAGACAAAGTGGGATTCAAAGATGGCTGCCATTCTGTGAACACTGCTGAACTGCAGCTCTTCATATAACCTGAGAAAATCTAAACCCTGAAGTGATACCAAGAACTTTTTAACAACAAATCTTCGAAAAAGTAATTATAACTTCACTCAACTATCCTGCAGGAAGAGAAAAAAATGAAGAATAAGACGATATTTAACAGGATTATAGTAGATTAGCTGGCTCTGAAGAGAGAATCAAACAAATAAACTGTTTGCTCCTTACACTTTAAGTTTCTGTACTGAGATTAAAATGTAGAAAGAGGAAAAATATATGGACACAACTACTACAAAAACAAAACTTTCAGAACTACAGTCACCAGAGAAAGATGTAATTTCCAAAAGACAAAAAGTTATAAAGCAACAGAAACAACAAAAGCCAGGGATTAAAACTAAAGCTGATCAAGTGTTAAACATGGAAGACATCAAGACTGCTCTGTTACCCATTCAAGAAGCTCTGAAAGAACTTACTACCCACATACAAACGTTTGGAATTTCCTGCACCCAAATTCTTGAAAGAATGGATAAGACTGAAGCTCGGATATCAGAAAATGAAGATAAACTAACTTTACTTGCAAAAAAATCAGATACACATGATCTGGACATTCTGGCTATTCAAACAAAGATTACTGATTTAGAAGAAAGATCCAAGAGAAACAATATAATTATTAGAGGAATTCCAGAATCCATACAGTATAATGAGATAATCCCATCTATAACACAAATACTTACAGTGCTTCTTAATGACTCTGACATGGTAAATCAAATAATCATAGAAAGGGCACATAGAGCATTGAGAGAATCACAAGCATTGAATAGCCCAAGACCTGTGTATGTTAAAATACTTAATTACCAAGATGTCAGCAAAATCCTTATAACAGCAAAAAAAAGTGGTGGACATATTATGTAGAATAATAATAGAATTTCTCTGGCACAGGATTTGCCCTTACAAGTCAGACAAGCTAGACAGTCTTTATCTCCATACTGTAAGTTTCTTATTGATAAACATATTAAATTTCAAATGAAATATCCTAATATGTTAATATTTACAATAGATGGGTTTAAATACTCTGTTTCAATGAAAAATGAAGCAAAAGTCATCTTTTTGAAAGTTTTTAAGTGTTTACCTCCTTCTGAGACTTGATCTGGCTTTCCGTTGAGACTAACATGCTGTCCGAGGTCAGATTCATCTGTTGCTGTGGCTCGAGGTCTTGGTAATCCTTTGTTTTCATTTTAAATGCTTTAGGCCTCTTTTGGAATAGATAAGGGCTTTGTTTTGTTAATTCTGGTTATCTGCATCTGTTTTCTGAAGTTTTATGACTTTCACAAAGTGTTTACATCGACGAGGAGACAGAAAATGCCTTGGATGCTGCTGAGGGGAAGGATTTTACTGTGGCACTTCTGGAAGTCCGTCTGCATTAACTGTCCCCCGTCACGAGTGTTCTGTAAGGTTCCCAGGCTTGGAAATTCGAAGTGAACTGTTTTAAGCATTGGAAAGTATGATTAACATTAAAAGATGATGTTTTACAGCAATTTAAGCACATAGGAACATTTGATTATACTTGCTTTTCATATAACAAAAAAAGGCTTGTAGTATATAATAAATAATTGGGGTACAGGGAATATTTTTTTCTTTCTTTTTTTCTTTTCCTTTTTTCGTTTTTTTTTTAAATAAGCAGGTATTGGTTTACTATTTCAGAACTAATCTGAAAGGACATGTTGAGTTTTATTAATGTTAGTGAGGGATGCATATATAGAAATTACAATTAACATTCTATATAAATAGAACATATAATTAAACTCATATATTATTAATTAGATGTGACATAGCTATATACAACAATAGTTAGACATCATTTTATAATATTAGGAGATAGAGCTGACCTGAAGTATATCAATAATGAAGGACCTAACACATTCATTAGGAAAGTTAATTAATTTTCTGTTTTTATGTTTGGACCTCTTTTTATATAGGGTTACAATACAGTATGAATAAGATGTGTTTTTTTTCTCTCTCTCTCTTCATTTGATACATATTGATAGAGAACAATGTTGTCCCTATGTTGGACTCTTATTTTTCAGAATGACAATTGTCGATTATCTTATTTGATTCATGTTGTTTATGTACAGCTAGCTAATCAAAATGACTGAAAGTTTAAGTTAATGTTATATCTTCAGTATGATTTACTTAAATAACAGTTAACAAAAGAGATGTAGATGCACAGTAGTGTTTGGTAGGGAATGTTTAGATTAGACTTTCTAGAAGTAAAATTAGTTTATATAGGTCCTATCTATGGGAAGTTTTTGAGTTGTTGTAACCTGATGGCATTACACGTTTACTTTTTTGACCCTTTCAGTTTTTTACGTAATACAAGACCTATATATGTCCTGGTCCGGGGATAGAGTGGGTAGGCACTGGTATAGGACGGGATGTCAAGAATGCTTCCAAATTACATATGTCTTTAAATTCACTTTGACTTTATATTATGTTTTTCCCTTTAAACCTCTATTATACAAAATAACTCATTAAATGTGGGAAATAGACTCATGGAACATAAAAGGGCTCCAGAACTTAAAAAAAAGAAAGTTATTTTTAAATTTATTATTGCAGGCTAGGGCGTCATTTATACTTCTTCAAGAAACACATTTAACTAATGATCAATGGGCTGACATTAAGAAAAGGAAAAGGATTAGAGAAATTGTACCCTCAGAAGGTAAAACTAATAGTGCTGTGGTAGCTATACATATTAAAAATCAATATCAAGAGAAGATTTTAGACTCTAAATCAGATAAAGAAGGAAGATGGTGTTATGTTATTCTTTCTTCTACTCGACTTGATAAACTTATTTTATTTTTAAATGTTTATGCACCTTGCAATAATCAACAACTTTTCATAGCATCACTTTATCCGATTTTGTCACAATATGATAAATATTATATAATTATTGGAGGGGACTGGAACTCTTTATCAAAATCCGAAGTTGGATAGATCTTGTCCACAAAGAGCATTTAATAAACAAGCAGTAATAGCAATAAGCGATATAAAGGAAGACTTCCAATTATATGACCCCTTTAAGTATTTAAATAACCCTGGTAATACAAATAATTATACTTTTTATTCAACATGTCATAAAATGTGGTCCAGATTGGATTTTTTGTTTTGATTTCAGCAACAATGATTAATTTTGAACCTTTAGTCTCTATACATGCACGTTATTTATCAGACTACTCAAAAATCTCATTAAGTTTTGCTAAAGAACCTAGAGAGACCATGCGGCTAAGAGGTTATAATTGGTCTCTTAACCCAAATCTGTTAAATAAAGAGGAAATAATACATGACATTACAGATTACCTCAAAGACCTATTGGCTAGATTAGAGAAACAACAACATACACCTGATATAGAATGGGCGACAGTTAAAGCACAAGTAAGAGGGATCTTTTTGCAAAAAGCTTCCTATTATAAAAAATACAGATTAGAGATATTCAGGATTTGGAAGCTAAAATTAAGACACTTGACGAAGAATTGATTCAAAATTATAATACTCAAACAGAAATGGAATTACTTAAATGCCAAAAAGACCTCTTCTTAATTCAAAATAGTAGATTGACATTTCAGGAACATAGAATGTTAGCGAAGTATGCCAACCATGTTCAAACACCATCAAGGGCATTAGATAGAATTATTAATCAATTGAGAACAGCAGTACAAATTCCAGAAATACAATTTAAGAATACAAATTACTCTAAAATGGAAGATATTATTAATATTTTCGAACAGATATATACAAATATATATAGTGAAAAAAAGATCTACCCTCACATAGGACCAATGAAGATTTCTTACAAACAATTAATTTTCTAAAAATAGATGACAATATGCAGAAGAATTTGGTTAAACCGATATCTGATGAAGTAATATATACAATTAAACATATGAAATCACATAAAGCACCGGGTCCTGATGGTTTGACGGTGGAATTTTATAAGGTTTTTGATGATATTTTTGGTAAAATACTCTTGCGTGTATTTAACTATATAATTAAGAATAAAATAAATGATCCTCATTTTAATGTTTCAAAAACTATTCTTGTACCTAAAGTTAATTCTGACCCCCAAAACTCTGACAATTATAGACCAATATCATTAATAAATGTAGTTATGAAAATTTTGACCTCTATTCTAGCCAGTAGATTTAAAAAATAATGAATAAAATAATATCTAAGGAACAAGCCGGTGTTATGGCAACTAGACAAACTAGTGACAATACACTTACACTTCATACACTGATAGCTTATGCTAAATGGAAAAATCTTATTATTTATGCGCTTATTATTGATGCACAGAAGGCTTTTGACAGGGTTGACATAAGTTTTTTGTTTGATACTTTACCATATTTTAATATATCCCAAGAATTTGTTCGAGTGTTAAAAATCTTATATAGCAATCCTTATACAACTTTATACATTAATAAAATGTTTCTAAAAGAATACAGATTAAAAAACACATCAGGGTTGTCCGTTGTCCCCGTTATTATTTAATATATATATATCTGGAACCCTTATTCTTATATATTAAACAGAAGGTATACCATAATGCCCCAATAATTTATGGAACAAAAATATCAATGGCAGCATTTGCGGATGATCTCAATATATATTGTACAACTCCAATTTCAGACACTAAAAAATTATTAAAAGCAGTGGATGACTTTGCAGAAATATCTAATTATAAAATTAATCTTAAAAAAACAAATATTTTCCCCTTAAGAACTCCCAAACCTTTCTCGCTTTTGCCACTGGTGGGACAGGTAATGTTCAAAAATAATATTAAATACTTGGGTATTGTTTTCTCTACAGATGATAAAGATTTTTATACTATTAACATTAAAACAGTTTGGGATCAAATAATATCTGACTTTGGGAGATGGAATCATTTAAAATTACCAGTATTGGCAAAGGTCTCAGTTATTAAAATGAATATATTACCAAGATTATTATATATTTTTAGATCTGCTCAAGTAGCAATTTCGAAGAAATTTTTTAAACAAATTCATAAAGAATTGGCTAAATTTATTTGGGAGCCAAGGAAAACAAGGATATCATATGATAAATTAATGACACCAAAAAATAGAGGGGGATTGGATTTACCAAATTTTGAAATTTACTATTTAATAATAAACTCTAATAGACTCCTAAGAATTGCTAATTATGATGTATGTAGTACTAAGTGGGCACCAACATGGGTAATCTTGAATTATAAACATATATTAAATTTGAGTATTAATCCTAAAGCATTACCCTTTCTAGGAAAAGATAAGCTGAACTTATATGGGATAATGGACCACATTAAAGTATATATAACATCTATAAAAAAATATTTCAATCATTAGATCTTGCTTAACATACGATGGTTTTTCTACCCTTTCATAGGAGCCCTAATTTGAGATTAAATAATCAATTAATAGATCTTAAAAATTTCCCATTAATAGTTAATTTAACTTTAATTGACATTTACATATATCTCAAATTTTCAGCTAATCAAATAAGACAAGAATTAAACTTACCTAAAATTTATTTAGTTATATTGAGACAAATTAGGGAACTCTCTATAAGCTACTTTAAGAATTTTAAACCCAGAGATGAGGATTTAACCAAATGCTCAAATTTGTGGCAAGCTCTTCAACAAGATGTTAAATTTATAACCATATCAAATAAATTAATAAAAGAGTTTAAATTTCAGGATAAGGTTCTTTTATCAAAATATTGGAAAGAGAAAATCCCACTGATAGAAGAAAGTCAAATAATAAATGCAATAGATTTGACAACAAAATCTATCTCTCTTCAAAAGTTGATGTATACTCAGCTTATGATATGGAATAATGCGTATTATACACGCCTTAGCCTGCATAAATTCAATTCTAAAAACTTCCCAAATTGCCCATTCTGTAAAGACCAACCTGCTGATCTTCTTCATATGTTCTGGAGCTGCAAATGCATTTATAAACTTTGGAACTCTTTAAAAATACAACTTCAAAAGATGGGATATCAAAGTACAACACTTTCATGGAAATTTATGATTTTGCATATCCCTCCAAAAGAACTTTCTAGATCACAAAGTATCATAATTATTAATATATTCTTATTAATGAAACTATATATAGCTACTAATTGGTTAAACCCATCCCAAACTTCATGGGATAACTTTAAAATTATAGCTATGAGACATATATTAGCCCACAAATTACTTCTACATCAACACAATAAAAATATCAATAACCCGAAAATATGGGAACAAGTATTTAATATTATATTAGCTCAATATTTTAAACCTAAATCTATTATGAATTATTTATACTCTGTAAGAGAACTTTGTAACAACAAATTGTGTAATACTTGAACTAATCTCAATTATTATTTTTATATCTTTCTGTATAAACTTGTGTTGCAGGTGGAAGCATTCATGCAAATATTGTATATATATTATGGTGTTATTGTTAGATACATTAGTTGTTTTTTTTTTATTTTCAATCTTGTATTTGTTTGGAATTTGTATTGAAAATGATAAAACAATAAAGATTTATTATTGAAAAAAAAAAAGAAATCTAGACAAAGCAAAAAATATTAGGAAGGCTCAAAATCAAGGATAGATGTTGAATATTGCTCTTATAAACACATATAGTTGACAGAATAACAGGATTTGCATTAGCATGCATTTTCTAAAGGATATGAAGTAGGAAACTCCAATGTCTGTCAATATTTAGCAACATAAATTTGCAATGATTTCCCAGAAAAAAATATGAGGGGAAAAGTCTGGACATTATGTGAAAATCTGAATAGTTGAAAGGAACACTGATTATAATATTCAGGCATACATCTCAACTATTCCAGTTATGGAGGAACACTCCTATTTTCAGGCTTGATTACCCCTACACAATGATGTATCAATTTCTAGAGGTACTGTATGTCCCTATTTTCAGACTTGATTTACCCCTTCATATATTTTTCTGAATCCCCCATCACATGTGATTTTTGAAACTGTCTAGTACATGGAAAACCACACATGACCAACATAATAGTGGGAACACAACAATAGTTTAGAGAAAGAGAAAATGCATCTTACATTGCTCCTTTTCAGTAAAACAAGCAAGCATTGCCTATCCACTGTGTGCATCAGTCTTATATGTAGTAAAATTTTGCAATACAGTTTATTAAAGCCTACACATTTTATAATATCTCTTTGCTCAAACCTGGAATTTCATAAAACATGTTTTGTTTGCCTAAATCAAGGTTCCAGTGTTTAGACACATCGGAAGGTGCCCTACAGTATGACCCAGGCACCTGTGACAAAATACTTGCAGTCTGTGCCATGTTACACAATATAATTCTCAGGAAACAGCTTTATCAAGGACAGTAAGGGACAGGG
>NC_056747.1:1318470900-1318530900 GCF_019279795.1 Protopterus annectens | reverse complement strand
CCCTTGTCAAAAGGTGGGACATCAATGGACCCAGTTAATCACAATAAGTCTGATAAGCCTCATTTGTAACAATATGGAGAGGATCATTATGGGATTAATAAATCAGGACATAGAAAACCTGCAAACTCTTCACCCAAGCCAGTTCAGTTTTGCTAAGGTTAGGTCTTGCCTGCTTAATATGCTCATCTTCTTCAATAAGGTTACTGAAGCAATATATTTGGGAACAATCAATACACACCACATATCTATACTGTGCAAAGTTGTTAGACACTATGCCACACTTATTGTTGATAAACTGTCCCAGTTAAATATTAATCCCTATGTAACTTAACTGACAGTAAATTGCCTCACAAATAAAACCAAGGAACTTAGGGTAGGTAGTTCTACCTCTTCCAAAAGACTGGTCACTAGTGTTGTACCTCAGTGTCAGTCCTTAGACCATGCTTCTTTGACATTGTCTTCTCTGAGGTCAAAGCTAATGTAAAGGGTTTGTGGCTGGCCAGCTTTGCAGATGTCTGTAATCTTGGTGCTGTTATCCTGAGCTCTCCAGAGGATATTAAGATCCCCCAAGAGTTTTTTTCCAAACAAATACCTGGTGTCATAACTGTGGACTAAAACTAAATGCCAATAAATGTACATTAGCCTCCTATGGCAAGCATGAAGTCCCATTTAGCTATCACACCTACAACACACCACTGAAAAATTGATTTTGAAGGAAGGTCCAGTCCTCTTTTATTGCACAGCTTATAAGTAAGGGTATCTCAATGGCAACACTCAGATCTGCTCTGAGTTACAGCACAATGGCACTAAATATACAGCACCAACTGATATTAATAACATCCTGGCAGATAGGTTCTGTGCTAACTTTACCCCTCTCTCATCCCCTAAAGGGCTCATCTCTATACCAGAAGAATGCAAAGTTCTTGTAATCACAGCTGCACAGGTAAAAACACACTCTCCAAAGCCAAGAGCACAGCATCCATGGGACCTGACAACATCCCAGGCTGCGTTCCACATGAACTACAGAACTAACTGGCACCCCACCTAAGTACCATGTTCAATCATAGCCTCACCTCTGGCTTTGTGCCCAATGAATGGTGCACAGCAACAGTTATCCCACTCCACAAAGGGGGAGCCACCACGGACCCCGGGAACTACCACCCCATTAGCCTGATGAGCCTGGTCTGCAAGGCCATGGAACGTATCATCATGGAACTTATAAACAATGACATTGGCAATCTCCAAACTCTGGACCCTACCCAGTTAGGGTTTGTAAAAGGCAGAACATGTCTCCTAAACCTGATAGACTTCTTTGAAGCAGTCACCAAAGCTGTAGATGAGGGTAAGGTGGTTCACACAGCCCATCTAGATCTCACCAAGGCTTTTGACACCATCCCCCACTCTGGAATTATAGATAAACTCACTAAACTAGGTATAAATCCCTATGTCACAAGATGGGTTGCCAACTGGCTCACTGACAGAACCCACACTGTGAAAGTAGCAGACTCTAAATCCAACTTCAGACCACTGACAAGTGGAGTACCAAAGGGTTCAGCCCTAGGTCCTCTCCTGTTTGGTATCTACTTTTCTGAAGTACAGGCTAACACAGAAGGTCTTTGGCTAACAAAGTTCACAGATGACTGCAAACTGTGAGCCATAATCAAAACTCCTAACGATGTGGACATCCTGCAAAAGGGCCTCACTGAGACAGATGCCTGGTGTCAAAGCTATGGCCTCAAGCTCAATACCAAAAAGTGCATTGTCATCCCTTTTGGTGGAAATTCTGTACCCATGAACTACCACATAGGCGGTAGTCTACTTAACACCAAAAGTGTGATAACAGACCTTGGGACACAGGTGAACAGTAGTCTCTCCTTTGATAATCACACTAGTCAAGAAATCCTTCTACGTGGCACACCTCATCACAAAAGGTTTCTCATCCAGGAAAAAAGAGGTAATTGTTCCCCTCTACTTATCACTCATTAGACCCATTGTAGAGTACAGCGCCCCTTTTGGTATGTACCTCACAAGACATCTACAACAACTGAAAAGGACACAGAAATACCTCACAAAGAGGATTACCGGCCTCAAACAGATGCCCAATGCAGATCATCTCAAAAAACTCCAGCTTTACTCTGTCACATATCACCTATTCAGAGGCGATCTCTGCTTAACATACAAAGCTATGTCAAACCCAGAGCTGATGGACAAGCTCCACTTAAAGAAATCCCAATCTCTCTGAGCTATACGCTCTAGGGACCTAAACCTTGTCACACAATAAACAGAACATGCTGGAGGGATAGATTCCTGTCCCAGAGACTTCCCGTACTCTGGAACAAACTACCTATCTATATCAAACAAAGTTCCTCATTAGCAGTCTTCAAGAAAAATCTTGATGATTGGATGGGAGATAGGATATTCACCCTGGGGATCACTTCTGTGGCTCTGCTTGACAGGGGCACAGGGAAATAATTTTCTTGGGTGGCAAAAGCCAGGGTACCGTTTGGCTAGGCTTATGTATGCCCTAGGGCCAATAGCCTAGTACCTACCTATGAACCTATGAACCTATGAACCTATGGTGTCTTGGTCCAGGGATGTGATCATCCCACTGTATTCAGCATTTATTATTCTGATCTATGAGTATTATACTGTCTTTGGAAACTTGAATCACCATCAAGAAAATCAAGAGCCTAAATCATATAACTTACTCTGACCATCTCAAAGCATGCACTTCTTCTCAGTATCATACAGGCTACTTAGGGGTTATCTCTGCTTCACATGCAGAGGTTCAGCAGACCCTATCATCTCTGATCTACTGCACATCCACCAGTCCAATGGTGGAATTCCTGAGTTTAATTCTGAGTCCAAAGTTCATCTCTGTCAATGTTCAAGTGCAACTTAGATCTATGGATGGAACACAGAAAATTTATCCCAGGACTGCTCCCATACTACTAATGAACAGATGCAGCTCCAAAATACTTTATCACGTACATCTGTCCCCGCAAATTATCTATGGCATGATCCCAGTTATTCTCATTAGGGGTAATATATAATTATCGGCCATAGGATGGGTAAGGCCAGTTTATAACCAAATGGGATAGGTTATTTTGGTCAGAAAAAAAGGAAATTGGTTATGCTTAAAATTACCCTGATTTAGAACCCTTGTCCCTCATGTCAGTCAATGGATTATTCATACTTAAAATACCAATGCTGGAAACATCATGAGAATGAAGGGCTTGGTGTCTAAAGATCCCACAGCTGAATAGCCTAGTATGAACCTCTAACTATATTTGTATCTCCTTCTAATAATTTAATATATGTCATCATCTCATAACCACCACTAAACAGTCAGACAGACAGACACACACACACAGACGCACAGACGCACACACACACACACACACACACACACACACACACACACACACACACACACACACACACACACACACACACACACACAATGCATAAAAGCAAGGAAATGTAACATTTTGTACAAGCACATAATACATAAAAAAGCATGCATTACTGTGCAAAAAATGGAACATGAACTCACAAATAAAGACAACAAAAGGGAAAAAATAAGTAATGTAGTACAAAGTAAGATGAAATGAAAACAAACCAAACTACATGCATAGTTTAATGATGAGTTATTCAGAGAGAGGTGAAGTTAAAAAAATATGATTCATCATCAAGCCATGTATTTTTTGATAATCCACTCTATCCTTTTACAGAATCATGGAGATGCTAAAGCATCCAGTAGGTGGATGGCTTTTAAACCAATTCTGTGCAGAGCAGCAGTCTCTCTAAACACACACACACACACACACACACACACACACACACACACACACACACACACACACACACACACACTTGCGCGCACTCACACGTACACGCACAAACACAAACATGCACTCATACCTATGTATAACATACATAATTAACTACCAAACTACCAGGCATTAAAATAAATTAAATTTAGATGGCACAGAAGTAAATAATGTCACTGTTATGGGGACATTGAGAATGGTGCCATCCATAACAAAAGAGTGATTCATTCTGCCAAGTTCAATTATGTCATACCTGCTAAACACAAGACCTGTCAGAAGCTTCTGTTCCTGATTCTACACTCGTATATTAATGTCTGATTGACATGGCTGTGAGTAATAGCTTTTCTTTCATTGCATTTCTCTGCATGCCCGCAATGTTGTAAAAATGGTAACACTTTTTTAGCAGTGATAGATGTTGAAAGATGTCATTGAGGCTGTGGCAGCTTCATTTTATCCCCTTAGATTATTACATTTCTCCATTTTAAGATTTAATTCCAAACTGTTCTTGAGCAGGGATACAGTACAAGATTGGCATATAAGATGATGGAAAGGAAATGGATTCACAAGCATATGTATAATTACAGTGCCTTTAAGAATCATTATGCTAAGCAGTGTATTACCAGATTCTGACAGTCAAGTCAAAAATTTAATTCCACTACACTACTCATCTAAGTGCAGAATGTTTTAAACAGAATCTGTTGAACTATGTAATGAGATCCTTTAATTGTACTGATCTCCTTAAAAAAGCTTTACTATTGTTCTTCTGGATGTGTTTGTTTTATATATTTGATATGATTATTTTACAGAGACACTGCCAGTACATTTAATACATGGCAGTTTGCCTCACTTATAATTGTTATCATTTAACTCTTCTTTTTAGGTCTTGTTAACCCTTACCATGCTCTTTTGGCCTGATCTTTCCCTTTGACTCCATTCAAAGCAGCATCTGGAAGCAAAAGTAACATCTTATAATGTTTATCTGATAATTAACCTGTCATGGTGGAATTCTCAAATCCACTTTCTCTGCATTCTGAAGCAATCTCATTTCAAGTCTGTGGCTAAAAACATGTACAGTTTCACTACCTACGCTTTATCTGTATCTGGAAAAGGATATCATACAAAATGAACCTTTGGGCAGTCTGCTTAATCTGGATAACAAATGGATAACTAGCTAGCTAAATTAATACATTTATAGTGACATAAAAAGAATTTGCCTTGCTACTGCTGCTGCTACAGACACAGGTCCAGATATTCCCTGTACCAGCACAGTAACCCTAACCACCTGGCCTACTGACCACTGTACTCTTGAAGTGTTACATATTGATATTGAAAGTCTTAACAAAGCTGCTGCTGTCACCATCTTGTCTTTCTCTCAGTGACCTACTACTATGCCTCTTTCTGCAAGCTGAATTAAGAGAGGTCACATTCTGTCACCTTCTTTCCTACAAAATATTGTACGTTTTCCAGTATGAACAGACGTGTAAGTAGCTCAGCGTCATTCAACAGGAACATTTTCCAAAATAATTTTATTATGATTATCTTCCTCTCTGCAGTTATAGACACACGTCTTCGTTACAGAATAACCACTACTGTTTAAATAAAATACGTTTTATTTCTGGTCTGTATACATATTCACCTTCTATTTTCTTTTTGTCGCTGAAGTAGTTGTTTAAATTACATAAGTGACTATATTTTGCTTGATAATAGAACCCTTTCTTTCTTTCTTGAACTAAATGTCGAAGCATATTCTTGCATCTGTAAATATGTTTTGTTAATTTCTTTACTGAAAAGATTGTATTGAATTTTCACAAAACAAGAATCTGAATTATTGTTACATAGAAAATTAAAGTTTTATTAATTTCTTATGTTAGCCTATTCACCCGGGCTGTGCCTGCAAATGGTGTATTGAGATCAGTACACTATCCCTGTAAATGAATATATATCTATATGTATATCTATGTGCGTTTGTGTGTGTGCAGAAATATATATATTGCACATTCTCGTTTTGGTAAACCTCCAGTCAGTCAGATCTGGTGGTGTAGAGGGATAAAGGCCTAAGTATCATCCAGGTGAAATGAGTTTATGTATCATCATAGGAAGACGTTGGGGCAGAATATGGAGAAAAAGGAATAACAAGACTCTGCCTTTCACCTATCTCTTGGTGGGGGGGTGACATGCTGTTAGGGGGCAGGCTCCTTCTCCAGGCTCTGGCAGGGGCTTGGAAGGAGCTGTTGACTGGGTGTGTGGGCAGTCATAGGATGGATCACCAACCTAGGGTCCAGTAAGGATACATTCCCCTGGCCATACCTCATAGAGCGGAGCTTTCTTTTGTTTTATTATTTTATTTGAGCTGGTTGTTTCATTATTCCTCATAATGCACCCAGACTACTTAACTTATGCCAAAATGCAAGGGGCTGAGGCCAAACTTCTGTAGCTATGCCTCCACAGACAGCAGTTACTGGTTTTCCAGGCATACTCACTTCCCAAAAAATTTGACAGTGGATTGCAGGAGAGTTTTATGCTACAGTGGACTAAACTAAATATTACTCACAGACAGCACTGCACAAAAAAAAAAAATAATAAAATAAAAAATGCTCCAGCCAGGCTTAGCACGAACCATAGGAAAGATCCAGTTTTTGACATTGTATTTACTTATGAATCAAGAAGATACTTTATATATTTTCTACCCTTTGTCTCAGTTACCAGTCTAGTCATGTTTTTCTGGACACTTCAGCATTCTAAAATGATTTGCTATGCGATCTTTCTTCTGATGGACTTTTCACCCCACTATGAGCTCCCTGCTTAAACAGCCTTGCTTTGATCTTTAGTCTGTTCTGTAATCTTTTACAAATACCTTTCTGTCTGTCCAAGATGTATTTATGCACTGCCACAGGACGCAGTCAAGAAGGGGTAGCACTTGAAAAGTGCTGGATGAGGTCTAACACAAATTAAAACATCTAAGAGGATTCTAGGCTAGGCTAGAAGCCATTTTGAAAACTGAAGCTGAATGTACTGGATTATGATAATCAGGAAGCTTCCATCCCCACTAATAACAAACAAAAAGGTGCAAGAAGTTTTGCAAGTGCTCTCTCACCACCCACTTCATGAATGAGTCCACTATATTTTTAGGCTGCAAAGAGAACTAGCGACAAATGATATTAATACACATCTTTTCTTCACAAATTATGTTTATGGATTTACCAAACTTTAGCACACATGGTCATCATATTAGTATTATTATAGCTTAATTTCACAAATTACCATAGTAGAATCCACAAGATAGGCTTGTGAGTTTGAAAGTCCATCATGGATGTGGATGGTCACTTAACTGAAGCCATGATGCAGAAAAGGTTTCTGCTGTGGAAGAAACACTGCTGTTGTAGGGAGTACAGTAAAAGAAAATTGCAAGGAATAAAAATATTACGTTGATTTTCTGGGTTTACTAGAGAATGCGTTAGAGAGTGAGAGAGAGAGAGATTTCATAAGATTTTTAAGGAATTTATTATTGGAAGTGCTTGAAAACTCATAATCATAGTTCTTCACTAATGAATGTGTGCATTGGGAATATTGCTCAATCCTACCAGTTCCTCAAAAAAGGCAAAAGCCTTTGTGGCAACTTTTCTTAATTTTTATCATAAGCATTTACCACTGTGCTTAACATATTAGGCAGATTATTGCAGCAGAAAAATCCACTTCTCCAGTGATTATTGTCCTGAAATACTCAGGCAATAGAGAGTTCACAGTGATGAAAGATACCTAAAATGCATTACATTTTAATTTGCTATACCATGCTTATTTGCAGCTACTATTTCAAGATGGCCCTAATTTGATTCCTGACATGATAGTGGCCATAACATTTCTACAAAAGTCATTTTTGCCCATTGAGGAGCAGCTGACCAGTCTGCAGATGTCCACACCAAGGACAAGGCATCCTCCAGAAAGGACAATGTCTCTTACACCAGGAGCAAAGTGTCTTTCACCAAAGGCAAGGTGTTGTACATGAAAAAACAAGGTGCCCTCCACCATAGATATGGTGTCATCCATTAGGGCAAGTTGGCCTCCATCAAGTACAAGATGTTTTACACCTGAGACAAGGTGTCCTCCACCACGGAAGAAGTATTTTACAGCAGAGACACTGTGCAGGGTGTTATGTACCATGGCTAAATTGTTTCCTGCCATGGGGAAAGTGTGCTACACTAGGACATGAGGTCCTCCACCAAGAATAAGGTGTGATACATTAGGGACAAGGTGACCTTTGCCAAAAGAAATGTGTTCTATACTAAGCACAAGGTGTTCTACACCATGAGCAACTTGCCCTCTACCACATACAATACTAGGTGTTGTACACCAGAGGCAATGTATCCTCTACCAAGGACAAGGTGGTCTATACCAGAGACAAGGAGATATCCACCAAGCACCAGGAGTTCTACATATGGGACAAGGTGTTATACACTAAGAACAATGAGTCCCAAAACAAACACAAGGTATCCTTCAAAGGAAAAGGTGTTCCATACAGTAGACAAGGTATTCTGCACCAAGGGTAAGATGCTCTTTGCCATCAACAAATTGTTCTGCACTAAGGACAAAGTGATCTACACTGGGGACAAGGTCTACACCATAGTCAAAGTATCCTATATCAGGAATTAGGTTGCGTACATCAAGGAAAAAGTGTTATACATCTAGGACAAGGTGTCCAACACCAAGAGCAAGATATTTGACACCACAATGTGTATTACACTATCAAGAACTGCCCTAAAAGGACAGTTTTTGCTAAGGGATGAATATGGAACATAAACCAGATGAGAGAAAACATGAAGAGATCACTGCAAATACATCCAGATTCAGAGACTGATGCCTTCAGTGCAATAAAAAGATGTTTCCACTGAGCCTTTATGGACAGCTAACTGGGACTAATTTCAGGGACCAATATACATATGGGCATTACCCCCTTGCCTCATCTTACTCATACTTGCTACCTATGCCCCTGCTATTACCCCTAAAAGTTACCTTTCATATTGATTTACAAAACCCCTTTCCCGAACAGTACCACCTCACAAAGCACACACACACACACACCCACACACACACACACACACACACACACACACACACACACACACACACACACACACACACACACACACACACACACACACACACACACACACACACACACACACACACACACACACACACACACACACACACACACACTCGAACAACACTAAGCAACACAGTGCCTTTAATAAAATTTCCACATCCAAACACATTGTTGAAATTAACGAAATAATCCAAATGCAGAGTAGCACGCAGATGGAGCCCGGGACAAGCGTAGGTAAAATAAAGAATATCAGCAAACAGAGAACACACTCAGAACACACAAAGTCAATAAAACTTTTATTCACATAGATCACAAGTGAGCGCTCACTTGTGATCTATGTGAATAAAAGTTTTATTGACTTTTAAGGATTGTTCTGAGTGACGACCTGTTCTCACAAGGTTTGTTGGACTTTTTCCACGTTTTATTGCCATTGGGTACAACGCGTATGCACCTTGGGTTTTAACATTGTTAAAATTGCTGTTTGATGGAGTGATCAACATCCATATATATGTGTGTGTGTGTGTGTGTGTGTGTGTGTGTGTGTGTGTGTGTGTGTGTGTGTGTGTGTGTATATATATATATATATATATATATATATATATATATATATATATATATATATATATATATATATATATATGTATATATATATATATATATATATATATATATATATATATATATATATATATATATATATACATGGGTCTCATGCAGAATGTCGAACCTTAAAACTTCGAACTGCGTATGGTCGAAGATCATATGATCGAAGTTTTAAAACTTCGAAATTCTGCATGGAGATCAGCGTACAGTGTGGAATGGGAGATTCCCCTTTTCCTCCCTGTAGTGCGATCTCGGAGTTGGTATATTTAAGTAGCAGGGGGTGTGGGGGGGTGCACCTGCACCCCTGCATATATTTATTTTAGGTTGTTTTTGTTTTTTTTTTGTTTTGTTGAATGATCGACATTAAAATTCGATCATATGGTTTCGACCATATGTGTTCGATAGATTGTATTGTCAATCACTCACCACAGACCCATAGATATATATATATATATATATATATATACATATATATATATATATATATATATATAGATATATATATATATATATATATATATATATATATATATATATATATATATTTCTATCTGTATATACATATGTATATGCAGCATACATTTTTACTTGGCATTATGCCTAGCACACTGATCAACAGGTAGAAACACAGTGACTTGGTACTTAATAAGGAGTTAACAGCACTAATCACAGTAAAGATGCAAATTATGTATGCACCACTGTTCCAATCACTGTCATTGAATGTGACCTGTTTAAGTGCTCTTGGAGTAAAGCCTTCACTGTAAATTATATAGCCATTTATATGCAAAATAGAAAAGTATATATTACTTGCTACTACTTTGTGTATCTTAGATCTAATGAAGCTCTGACAAGGAGGGCGAAAGCACTCATTTCTAGTTTTGACTAAAACTGTTATTTATACAAGCAACATCAGCTTAAAATCCTATTTTTAGTTTTATATATATATATATATATATATATATATATATATATATATATATATATATATATATATCCCAGCAAGAAGTTCTCCGGTTCGATTCTCGGCTGGGGTGCCTTCTGTGTGGAGTTTGGATGTTCTCCCTGCGTTCGCGTGGGTTTTCTCCGGGTACTCCAGTTTCCTCCCACATTCTAAAGACATGCTTCTGGAGCTTTTTTCCCCGGGCCTCTGCTGAAAACAGGATCTGTGGAACCTAGTCGGACTTTCCCGGTCAACAAATGTTAAATAAAAATAAAAAAAAATATATATATATATATATATATATATATATATATATATATATATATATATATATATAGTTCCACTTGATATTGTCAAATTATCATTTCATCGAATTTTAAAACATCGAGACCAAATCGTCGAAAACTCATAACATCGAATCTCAAACCATTGAAAACTATACAGCAACTAGAAATATCATCCCAGACACTGTTTACTCCGTTTATTACCTTTTTCCCCCACTGTAGTGCAACCTTGGAGTTGGGAGCCCCCCACTGCATAAACGTAGTAAAAACTCTGTGGGATGTTATTTCTAGTTGCTGTATAGTTTTCAATGATTTGAGATTCGATGTTATGAGCTTTTGACGATTTGGTCTCGATGTTCTGAGATTTGACGAAATGATAATTCAACGATATTAAGTGGACCTATATAGATATATAGATATATATATATATATATATATATATATATATATATATAGAGAGAGAGAGAGAGAGAGGATTGAGACACACACACGGGTGTACAGATATTCTTCCACATGGCTTTTGATGAATTTTCTGGAAACTCCTTTCTTTTAGCCATTATGTCCATAAATATAAGACAACTTCCAAAAATAGCAAGATGTAGGATATTTATGTAGAAAGCTATATATCATATAAATATAATATGCTAATGCAACCGGAATATTACTTTATTGATGTAGTACTCTTGTCTATTCTGGATTTATTATGGCTTCATATCCAGTAGTATTTTCTAAAACAAGATAGAATGTGAAATTAGATTGGTCTTATGTGCCATCCTAGTTTTTGATGAGTGATCAAAAGATGACCTTTGCAATTGATTTAACATTTAATTAAATAAAATGTTTGAAAAGCAAAGCTGCAAAATAAAAGAACTTTTATTCTGGTGTCTTATTTTCAGACTTCAGTTTTAGACAATGTAATTGTTATGCCTGCTTCTCGTCTATTGATTCACATCAGGGTGCAGGAATATTTTACTGTGAATAGCCTTTACTGTTAGCTGAAATGGTACTGCAGTGTCTTCACAGATACTGGCTTATGTTCAGAAGAGTAGTACATAAGGAAACTTTCCTCACTGTTTACCACTGAAGATAAGCTTTAAACAGCAATGACATATTTTGTTTCACGTAAACAGCGCTCAGCAAAATTAATTTTCTTTAACTTCTATGTACCATTTTTATTTTTGTAGTTTGAGTTTAGCAGGTACTTCACCCAGCTTGAGATCTCCTAAGAATCCACTAACAATACCTAGACGAATTTCAGAATCCTGTGCTTTGCAAATGTCTCAGAAAATGTTAAACAAGAGTTGTCATTAAGTTAAAGAACCCATTTCCATGGAGTTGCAGCTTGAGGTTATTTATTTATTTATTTATTTATGAATTTAGCCAGAAATCTGAGCACATCATTGTCTTCATTTATTCTCTTCCTTTAAACTGCCTGTAGGTAAGCATGCATAGTGTGGCTGAGTGTGTGTGTCCCACCTGTGATTGACTGGTGAGCTATCCAGTAATAGTCCTCTGGATTCTGCTTATTGGTTAGCAGTACAAGCTCTGGGTCTCCCACAGTCCACAAAATAGTTAAACCAATAAGACCAAATGAATGACTCAGTGAATGAATAAATGAATGACTCAATCAATCAAACAATTGTTCAGTCAATTCTGGAGCTCCATTAATAAAATTCTCCACCCAGGTAGACCAACTACCCCCAACCCATATCCAAACAAGACACCTTTAGAAACTGCCGCTCTACTTAACACTCACTTCATATAATCTATCTGTAAACTAACCCACACTGACCATAACAAAAACCCTTCCCCTACATCTTCCACTACTAATAGCACCACCCCCTTCTCCCATAAGCCACTCCCCACTGCTTATATAAAATCTCTTCTGCTTAAACTCAAACCATGCTCCCCCTCTTCTGATAACTTGCCTCCCTTCTTTCTTAAACTCACAGCTGACTCCATAGCCTACCCAATCTCAATACTTATTAACAGGTCTATCCAAGAATCTACTGTCCCTAGCATTTGTAAACCCTTCTACACCATACCTTTCCACAAAGGACGTAACTCCACCAGTCCATCTAATTTTAGACCCATTGACATTCTCTCCCCACTCTCCAAAATACTTGAAAAATCAATACATAATCAGCTTCTCAAACACCTACTTTAGGAAAACCTTCTAACCCCCACCCAACATGGTTTTAGGCCTAATTATAGTACTTCCACTGCCCTTCTATCTTTCACCCATACATTCACTGAGGCTAAAGATAAGAACCTACAGGTGTCCTGTCTATTTCTAGACCTCTCAATATCTTTTGAGACTGTTTCCCATTCCAAGCTACTAACTAAAGTATCTGACCTTAACCTCTCCCCCTCTTCCGTTCTCTGGTTCTCCAGCTATCTTACTAACAGGCTACAGTTGGTCAGATGGCAAACCACTTGTGTCCCTTTTTACTTACCCAGACAGGAGTCCCCCAAGTCTCTATTCTAGGTCCTCTTCTTATCAATATTTTTATCAATAACCTCCATTCATCCTGCAGAAACTGTTCCCTTATACAATATGCCAATGATTTGACTCTTATCTCCCTCTCTGATAACATCACTCACTTACATTCTATTACTCAAAACTCATTTCTCACCATTGAACAATGGCTAACTGATAATCAACTCATCCTAAATCCAAAAAAAAACCAAGCTCCTTTTTTTCTTCCTAAATCCCTCTCACATCATAAAACCTATTTCACCATCGCATCTCTTGATAACACAATTATTAAAGCTGAGTGACACACTAAACTCCTCAGTACCATAATTGATGACCAATTAAAATTCAACCTTCATATTAAACAATGTATTAAAGAGGCACAGCAAAAAATAGGTCTACTCTATGGAAATAGAAAATTCCTGTCCTCTGACTCCACACCTGCTCTTGCACAAGCATCCCTCCTTCCTTGTCTATTCTACTCCGCTCCAATACTTACATATCTACAATCTACCTTACTAACCAAACTTGAACAAACATATAATAAAATAACTAGATTTGCCAATAACCTCCCACATGCATCTCACCACTACCTTGCTCTAAAACAACTTCAGTGGCTTGAATTCTCTCAACTCCTACTTCTATCTCAGCTACAAATCGTTCACTCCTTACGTAACAAATCTGCATCCTGTCCTTCCCTCTCCTCACTAGTATCCATCTGTACAACTACTTGTACTCTTCACAGCTCTGATCAACTACTTCTTGTCATATACAAACCTAATAAAAGCATAGGCAAACTATTTTACAAAAGCACAATGTCCTAAGCCTGGAACAAACTCCCACTAAACATTTGTAACATCAAAATAACCTAACAGCTTCAAAAAAGGACTAAAAATCTACCTAGCCAACTCAAGCTCCTGTCCATACAGGACCCTACCTGAGCCCCCCCTTCCTTTTATTTCTCTCTACCACCTATCT
Source organism: Protopterus annectens (assembly GCF_019279795.1). Taxonomy (NCBI): domain Eukaryota; kingdom Metazoa; phylum Chordata; order Ceratodontiformes; family Protopteridae; genus Protopterus; species Protopterus annectens. Next base: position 1,318,516,685 of record NC_056747.1, on the reverse strand, counting down.
CTTATTATACAATGCCTACTCTAAAACGTGCACGCTGATTGGCCAGCCTAACCAGCGTGCCCGTTGTAAATCCCTCAATATACTAACGGAAAAAGGTCCGGTCGCCCGGACTTTTTCTGTTAGTATAAAACACTGTCTCGCTATGTTAAAAGAGTTTAACATAGCGACACAGATTTAAAAAAAGCAACGGGATCTCCGTTGCTTTTTAAAGCTGTCTCGCTATGTTAAACTCCTTTAACATAGCGACATAGTAAGCAACGGAGATCTTGCGATCTCCGTTGCTTTAAACCTGTCTCGCTATGTTAAATGAGTTTAACATGGCGAGCTTTAAAATAAGCAACGGAGATCTCCGTTGCTTATTTTAAAGCGTCTCACCATGTTAAACCCATTTAACATAGCGAGACAGTAAAAGCAACGGAGATCTTGCTTCTCCGTTGCTTTTGCCCACACTCTGATGTACTGCGAGGCATCGCAGTACATCAGAACTGCATGAACACCAGACAGCTGCGGAAGGGCAGCAAAGAGGCATTATACAATGCCATTATTTAAGAAAAGTAATTATTTCTTTTCTTAAATAATGTCATTGTATAATAATAACCACTTCTGGGTGTGGGTAATGCTGGATTTACCCACGGTTGTCTTTGTTTGGTCCTCGGGCCGCCTCGGGACCAAACCACGCCAACCGTGGGTAAATCCAGCATTACCCACACCCAGGCGTGGGTTATTGCTATATTAAATATGTCCTCTTAGCCCAATGAGAAGTATTCCACTACTTCATTGCACTTGTTGTGCATTCATATAGCATGAGTGCTAGGTTTTTGCTATCTGTCCACATTGTTTTTATACATGTAATGCGACTGTTTATACATGTAATGCGACTGTGGGTATTTACTTCTTCTCTCCTCTCTCCTTAGATACCTTCTTCCTCTACATCTGTGTGTATGAACTTTTTTAGTAACTGCTCATCTGTATGAATTTTTGAGCGACTGCTAATCAATTATTTGTACAGCCTTGACTGTTTTCTACCTTTTTTAATTCTGTACAATCTTTGAATCGGTGTAATCTGTTATTCTTATACTAATCTTGTACAATTCTAAATGTGTATAATTTTCTTTACATTTTTTTGTTGACACTTTTCTCCTTGGGTCTTCACTGAAAATGGCCCCCTGGGTCAGTTGGACTAATCCAGTTAAATGACAAATAAAAAAAATAAACAAACACATAATGCCAATTCTAAGTTAAAAATGGCTTTCTGAATAAGCAGGGTTTAAAATGTAAATGTACTCTCAGTGCTTTGGCCAGTGTTTTGTCATCTGAGGAGATATTGTTACTTTTAAAGTTTAATAGTATTTGTTTCCTGCTTCTGTACCCTAGTATCTGGCAAATGCAGCTACCTGACATAATATATCTGATTCTGAAAAATCTTCTCAAGGGATTACTAGTATAACTGTCTCATGGCGACACTGGTCTTAAAATAGCAGTAGTTTCTTAGAACTTCCAAAAATTTCCTGATGATAGTCTGGTTACTGTATTTGATGTGGGGCTAGAGGCTGCTACCTTAGGCATAGCTGTTAAGTTCATTTGACACAATAGAAGTACATATAATTTGTGATAATTTTCCCGAGGTGATTAATCTTGTCTGTCATTTATCAAAGGAAGATGTGTTGACATTCCTGCCTCCCATCTCATGTTGTCCCCTTCCAAGGACACTTGTCTTTCTTTCCTTTAGAGTTGTGACATTTTGTGCCCAACACAGTGAGTTTAGTTTTGACAATTGAATATTTGTGGACTGGGAAGGTTTACATAAAGCATCCAAAATGCTTAACTGAGCCATTTCATTCTGTGTAGAACACTAACATCCACTTTTCCATTAAAAAGGTAAATTATTCCAGTAACCTGCACAGTAGTGTTCAAAGTAATGTGAAATGGATCCTGAAATGATGTTCTCGACATGTCGTTTCAATGTGAAGTCTCTGTCAATGCAACAAAATTCTGATATTCCAATCAAAATCAATTTTTTAGCATATTTAGTTATCATATTTTCCTAAATAGGGACTGCAAACCAATGTCCTCTGGATTTTTTTTTCTCATCATTTTCAATTAAATCCCTAACGTATAACTGTTTATCTGCTCCTGAAATGAAGTCTGTATTGAAACCCATCAAATCTTTTTAGTATCCCTGGAGAATTTCTGTTTCTCCTCCTCCTTCAGAAATAAAAATATCCATTCAGTCCAGATAGTAAAGGTGTTTAATTGGTGTTTAAAAGACTTGCTAAAGCTCTGTTCACTGTTAAAGTCATGGGAAATATAAAAATGATAGCAATTTCTCAAGGGTATAAAACACCTTATATATACTGATTTTTATCGTGAAAATAAGTGCTGGAATTCTGTTGCAGTGGTGGAATTAATTAAGAAATAACCACTTAATATGACATCAACAAGTGTTCAGTATTGGTGGTGAAATGATGCCATAAATCACTGACCACTAGAATGTATTTTGACAATGTGAAAGTAATAGCTGGTGTTTAGGAGACAAAATGACAACTGTCTGTTAATGAGAACTTTTAACTCATCATGCCCTAATGATACCCTAGATATTTCTCCAAAATCACCTGGGTGTCTAATATTATCTGCCCATATTTAGATCAATAATCACAAAACTATGCAACTTTACAAGCAATTGAAAGACTCCACTGTAAAACTTTATTATGGGCAACACAAGTGTGCTGATTCTTGGGTTCTGTCTAGTGCAGTTAAAAATATTAAATATTGTTCATATACACTGTCATAATTGTCATATTTCTAGAAAAATCAACAACCAATCAACACACTCAGAATGGCTTAGCCACATTTAAAAGCTCACAGCTGGATGCACAAAATGCTGCTGACAGTAAGTGTACTGAGGTATTGTAAGTTGTAGAATGTAATGAATTTCACCACTGTAAAGGCTGAATTGTGGTGTTTACCATTTCAAATTCTTTAGTAATACTCATGGCATTGGCAATTTGAGTACAACTTTCAAGAGCTCCAGTGGAAGCAATGACTTAATACTCGCATTACTCAGTATTTGTAGTCAGATGTAACATGGATTTCACAGGTAATTATGCAGTTTAGGGGGGTTAGGAACAGTAAAAGTATGCCATGCTTATATTGTGAGCACCCAAGACACAGGCATAAATTATTTTTATAAACTGCAGAAAAGAGATCTCCGTTGCTTATTTTAAAGCTGTCTCGCTATGTTAAACTCATTTAACATAGCGAGACAGTAAAAAGCAACGGAGATCTTGCGTTCTCCGTTGCTTTTGCCCACAGCTCTGATGTACTGCGTAGGCATGCGCAGTACATCAGAACTGCCGCGGAACACCAGACAGCTGCGGAAGGGCAGCAAAGAGGCATTATACAATGCCATTATTTAAGAAAAGTAATTATTTCTTTTCTTAAATAATGTCATTAATATAATAATCCACTTCTGGGTGTGGGTAATGCTGGATTTACCCACGGTTGTCTTTGTTTGGTCCCTCGGGCTTCGCCCTCGGGACCAAACCACGCCAACCGTGGGTAAATCCAGCATTACCCACACCCAGGCGTGGGTTATTGCTATATTAAATATGTCCTCTTAGCCCAATGAGAAGTATTCCACTACTTCATTGCACTTCTTGTGCATTCATATAGCATGAGTGCTAGGTTTTTGCTATCTGTCCACATTGTTTTTATACATGTAATGCGACTGTTTATACATGTAATGCGACTGTGCATATTTACTTCTTCTCTCGACTCTCCTTAGATACCTTCTTCCTCTACATCTGTGTGTATGAACGTTTTTAGTAACTGCTCATCTGTATGAATTTTTGAGCGACTGCTAATCAATTATTTGTACAGCCTTGACTGTTTTCTACCTTTTTTAATTCTGTACAATCTTTGAATCGGTGTAATCTGTTATTCTTATACTAATCTTGTACAATTCTAAATGTGTATAATTTTCTTTACATTTTTTTGTTGACACTTTTCTCCTTGGGTCTTCACTGAAAATGGCCCCCTGGGTCAGTTGGACTAATCCAGTTAAATGACAAATAAAAAAAATAAACAAACACATAATGCCAATTCTAAGTTAAAAATGGCTTTCTGAATAAGCAGGGTTTAAAATGTAAATGTACTCTCAGTGCTTTGGCCAGTGTTTTGTCATCTGAGGAGATATTGTTACTTTTAAAGTTTAATAGTATTTGTTTCCTGCTTCTGTACCCTAGTATCTGGCAAATGCAGCTACCTGACATAATATATCTGATTCTGAAAAATCTTCTCAAGGGATTACTAGTATAACTGTCTCATGGCGACACTGGTCTTAAAATAGCAGTAGTTTCTTAGAACTTCCAAAAAATTTCCTGATGATAGTCTGGTTACTGTATTTGATGTGGGGCTAGAGGCTGCTACCTTAGGCATAGCTGTTAAGTTCATTTGACACAATAGAAGTACATATAATTTGTGATAATTTTCCCGAGGTGATTAATCTTGTCTGTCATTTATCAAAGGAAGATGTGTTGACATTCCTGCCTCCCATCTCATGTTGTCCCCTTCCAAGGACACTTGTCTTTCTTTCCTTTAGAGTTGTGACATTTTGTGCCCAACACAGTGAGTTTAGTTTTGACAATTGAATATTTGTGGACTGGGAAGGTTTACATAAAGCATCCAAAATGCTTAACTGAGCCATTTCATTCTGTGTAGAACACTAACATCCACTTTTCCATTAAAAAGGTAAATTATTCCAGTAACCTGCACAGTGGTGTTCAAAGTAATGTGAAATGGATCCTGAAATTATATTCTCGACATGTCGTTTCAATGTGAAGTCTCTGTCAATGCAACAAAATTCTGATATTCCAATCAAAATCAATTTTTTAGCATATTTAGTTATCATATTTTCCTAAATAGGGACTGCAAACCAGTGTCCTCTGGATTTTTTTTTCTCATCATTTTCAATTAAATCCCTAACGTATAACTGTTTATCTGCTCCTCCAATGAAGTCTATATTGAAACCCATCAAATCTTTTTAGTATCCCTGGAGAATTTCTGTTTCTCCTCCTCCTTCAGAAATAAAAATATCCATTCAGTCCAGATAGTAAAGGTGTTTAATTGGTGTTTAAAAGACTTGCTAAAGCTCTGTTCACTGTTAAAGTCATGGGAAATATAAAAATGATAGCAATTTCTCAAGGGTATAAAACACCTTATATATACTGATTTTTATCGTGAAAATAAGTGCTGGAATTCTGTTGCAGTGGTGGAATTAATTAAGAAATAACCACTTAATATGACATCAACAAGTGTTCAGTATTGGTGGTGAAATGATGCCATAAATCACTGACCACTAGAATGTATTTTGACAATGTGAAAGTAATAGCTGGTGTTTAGGAGACAAAATGACAACTGTCTGTTAATGAGAACTTTTAACTCATCATGCCCTAATGATACCCCTAGATATTTCTCCAAAATCACCTGGGTGTCTAATATTATCTGCCCATATTTAGATCAATAATCACAAAACTATGCAACTTTACAAGCAATTGAAAGACTCCACTGTAAAACTTTATTATGGGCAACACAAGTGTGCTGATTCTTGGGTTCTGTCTAGTGCAGTTAAAAATATTAAATATTGTTCATATACACTGTCATAATTGTCATATTTCTAGAAAAAATCAACAACCAATCAACACACTCAGAATGGCTTAGCCACATTTAAAAGCTCACAGCTGGATGCACAAAATGCTGCTGACAGTAAGTGTACTGAGGTATTGTAAGTTGTAGAATGTAATGAATTTCACCACTGTAAAGGCTGAATTGTGGTGTTTACCATTTCAAATTCTTTAGTAATACTCATGGCATTGGCAATTTGAGTACAACTTTCAAGAGCTCCAGTGGAAGCAATGACTTAATACTCGCATTACTCAGTATTTGTAGTCAGATGTAACATGGATTTCACAGGTAATTATGCAGTTTAGGGGGGTTAGGAACAGTAAAAGTATGCCATGCTTATATTGTGAGCACCCAAGACACAGGCATAAATTCTTTTTATAAACTGCAGAAAAGCTCACCCAGACTCTGCCACAACTTACTTTGAGGGAAACGTTAGTTTATTTTTGCTTTCTTGAATTTTGTATTGCTTTTATTGCCTTCTTCTAGTTGTATATTGTAATTTATTTTCTTTATATTGTGTTTTACTTGCAGTCTGCTTTTAACTGCATATTTAAACTTTAAACTAGGAAAGAGACCTCACAGCTGTGTATCTTGTTAATCACACAAAAATTAATTTTTCCCCCACCCTCTCACTCTGGTGCTGCTGTGTTTTTAAACTCAACTGCCTTTCTTGTCACCTGCCCTTTATGTTAATTTGACCACATATCTCCTTCCCTCTCCTCTTTCATTGGCTATGGTATGTAAGAACACTCCCCTTCAACTATTTAAATTTATTGGCCATCCCACTGTATTCCATAGAACCAGAATACAATGTGCCCACTCACTTTCAATGTATCTTACTCTTTTAAAATTAGTGGCTCTCCACTGACATAGCTAAAGCTTAAGTTACTCCCTATTTCTTATCCAACTGCTTACTGCACACTGCAACTCTTAGGATATTAACCATTTTTTCCATCTTACAATTAAAATCTGCAACATCTACTGCAAGATCACAAATTGCTGGAGAACCCACATTCTGCCTCTCAGTAGTCATCTTCAGAGTAGCACTTCTGTTTTTCTCTTGGTGAGAGAAGGAGCACAGAAACATTATTTCTTGTGGACTGCTGATCACCAGAAAGCCTCATAACTGCTTCATATGTGCTAGCTTGGAATTTGTACTTATAATTTGCTCCTGGTGACAGAAGGAGCAAGTGCATAGATTCATGACTGTTTCTGGTTGGGAAGTGAATGCCTGTTCTTGATCTTCCAGACTGGTCTGGTTGCTATTCAAGGCCTCTATCAGGAAAATGCTACAAGCCTACAGACTCTTACATCATCTGGGAGAAGACTGTGTATCATCAAACAGGCTGTAGCCTGCTTCTAATATTTGATTTTTTTGTACTGTTTTGCTTCTGGTGAAAGAAGAAGCAAAGAAGCATTGTATCCTAGCAGTGTGAAACTGTGGTGAGACAAACACTAGTAGTAGTCAGGCAGTAGCCATGCAGGTGACTCCACTCTTTTCATTATTCTTGACAAGCTAATTCTTTCTTTTTAAATTACTGCTTGATTTATTTCTAACTTCAGAATATCTGCCTAAATACTTCATCCATGAATCATCAAGCTCTACTTATTAGTTTCCCTCAATGCCCTGTATAGACACAGACACCTTGAGTTGACAATTCCTGTAAAAGCCTCATTAAATTTCAGCAATACCTAGCTGCACAGAGAGCAACTAGTTTGCAGTGCACTCCAACTGTCTAAGCAATAAAAAAGGGTCTGTTTACGTGGATATGAACTATTCTAGTATCCCGTTACTGGCTTGGTAGATATGGGCATTCTAAGGTAATGTAGAAATTGCCTCATGTTTGCTGACAACCATTTAATTCTCAACCAAACTGATATGGCATTTGAGAGATGTAGTTACACAATCTCACTGTATGTAAAATTCTCACATAAAACCACTCCTAATGTCAATAAGGTTATCAGTAGTATGCATGTTGCACCCATCACACACAATGCAAAGCAGACACATTGACCCACATATGCTGAGGCACTTAAATGTAATTTTCCTAAACTCCAAAGACCTTCTAGGTGAAGTATATATAACAAACACCCACAGCAGCCCTGAATGCATTCTTTCAAAACAACACTCACATCAACACATACAGCCATATCTCATGGACCCTCTACTTCTAAGCCCATAAGTCAAGCCAACATTCTGGTAATTGGAGACTGTATTGTGAGGTACACTGATGTCCTTCTCACTAGGCTGAGTAAGGAGAAATTCATGGTCAGTTCCTTATCAGAAGCCAGGATCTACCACATTACGCACACACTCAGGTCACTGGACCACACTTACCAGTATAACTCAGTCATAGCCCATGTGGGTGTAAATGACCTGAGACGTACCTCCCTAGACTACATGAAGAGAAACATCATGGAGCTCTCAGAATATGTGTCCCAGGCTGGTATGATCCTAACATTCAGCAGCATTTTATCTTCTCCAAGGATGATGCCACAATACAAACAAATTATGACTGACTTTAATAATTGGCTTAGTTTCTGGTGTCATTCTAAGCGGTTGCAATATTTGTCAGAATGGAAAGAGATGGTCAACAGAACACAATGCTTTGCCGGAGGTGGTTGGCACGTCTCTCCTCTAGGCTTTTGAATATTAGCTAAAACATTGCCCTCCCCAATAATGCCTTTTTGGCAATGCCAAACTCAAAGTACTTCCAACATAGTAAATCTAAGCCAAGAAAATCTGAGTATGTTACTGCCCAATACTAGGAGTCTAAACAAAACTCTACTCCTTATAAGCTTTATTAACCCTAGAGAATGCTGACATCTGTGCTGTCACTGAGACATGGTTTAATGCTGTGGACAACACACTGACAGTTCAAGGTTATATTGTCTTCCACAGCATTAGACCAACTACTACAGAGACAGGGACTTAAAGTGGAGGTGTTTTGATTTGGCTCTACTTCAGATTCACAAAATCCCATATAATCAAATTCCAAATTAGTGAAATTACTTGCTTGAAATGTCATAATAATAAAACTTTAAATAAACGAATACTGGTTAACCGAAAATGATTTACTTACATTTCATACATTGCACCAGAATAAAAAATAATGGTGATTCTGTGTCTGCATACTTTACTGGGCAGTTCTCACATGGATGTGAGAGTGCCATGGGTGTTTACCCTTTTTTGCAATGTAGTACAGTCTCAGAGTTGGTATATTTAATTTACAGGGGGTGTGGGGGGTGCAGGGGTCATAGACCCCTCCACAAACTTTACAGAAAAATAAGTTGTGGTCCCGGAGTGCTGGGTGATAGAAATGGTGTATTTGACATGTTTAATTTGGTTTTAAAGCTTTGGTGGCACTTTTCAATTATCCGGTATTCTGTTTTAAAGTTTCGTTATTATGAAGTTTGGTGGCAATTTTCAATTATCCGGTATTCTGTTTTAAAGTTTCGTTATTATGAAGTTTTGTGCAAGTTGACTCAGTAATTTGGAATTTGATTATGTGGGTTTTTGTGCATCTGAAGTAGACCCCTCAATTTACATAAAAAATAAATACACCTCAAGGGTGGTCAAACAGCACAATGCACTTGATCTTCACTGTAGGCAAAATCCAGTACCACTTCCTTGCAAGCAATAGGTCCCCCTCAATGACCCAGGAAACTCATACCCTGTATTTAAACTTATTGGAAACACTCACCATCCAACCCAATACCATATTCATGGGTGACTTTAATTACCCCACTATTAACTGGGAATTATATATGACACCAAATGTACAGGTACAGAGATTTCTGAATTAATTAATTTTATTAGCACAATTTCCCTGAATCAGATTGTCAGTACACCAGCCAGGGTGCAACCATACTGGATCTGGTCCTTACTAATATGAGAGAGTACTGCACATCCCCTAGTGTAATGCCTTGTCTAGTAAGGTCAGACCACAAAATGGAAACCTTCAAAGTAAAAATAAAACCTGGGACCCCTGCTAACCCAAGAATATTCAGGAATTACTCTAAGTACAACTTCCTACTATTAAGTGATAAGCTGGCAAAATGTCAAGTCCCCATAAACCCTGAGAACACGGCTGCCTACACAGAACTATTCGCAGAGACCCTATACAAGGATGTTAATAGCTGCATAGAGGCAGCTGTATCCATATAGCAGAAGTACAGAACCAACTCAAAAAACAAGCCACCGTGGTGGAATCACAACATCAATAGAATGTATAACAGAAGAAAAAAAAAACATGGCAAAAAATAAGTGGTGCAGTGCCCATCAGGATAAAAACACGCTAATCAAACAACTCAAGAGAACAAATAATGTCAACCAAAGCCAAATCTGAAATGAATTTGGTCTCCCAGGCCAAGAACAACTACAAAGCATCATTTGGTTATTTAGGCAACCTCAAAGGCATTACAGAATTGTGTGCAGAGCTCATTGTAGGTGGAACGACCTATAATGAGCCAGAAGATATAGCAAACCTACTGGCCAGCAAATTCAGCTCCAAATTAACATCTCTCTCCCCCTCAACCTTCCCTCAGGAAATGCCATCAAATATAACTCCTCTGCTATCACTAGGGAACAAGTCTTTATTGTGCTCCCTAAGGCCAGGAATACTGCATCAATAGGCCCAGACAATATCCCAGGATGCCTTCTAAATAGAATGAAAAATTACCTATCAGGACCTCTGGAATTTTGCTATTTAGCTGCAGCCTCTAAGCAGGCTTTGTATCTCATGAATGCAGAACAACAACAGTAAACCCTCTGCACAAAGATGGACCATCTCCAGACCCTAAAAACTACAGACCCATAAGTCTCACAAGTCTCATATGTAAAGACATGGAAAGAATTATCATGGAAATGATCAGTAATGACATAGGAAACCTCCAGACAGTGGACCTATCCCAGTTTGTTTTCATCAAGGGCAGGTCATGCCTACTTAACCTGGTTGACTTCTTTGAGAAGGTCACCAAAGCAAAGGAGGACAAAGTGGTTCATACAGTCAACCTTGACCTGGCCAAGTCATTTGACACAATACCCAACTCAGGCATTGTTGATAAAATTAAGATATTAGGTACTAACCCTTATGCCATCTGTTGGATAGCCAGCTGTCTCATAGACAGGGCCCAGGAAGTTAGAACTGGGGAGTCCACCTCTACAAGGAGGCCAGTCACAAGTGAAGTCCCTCAGAGGTCAGTCCTGGGACTGTTCCTTTTTGTCATTTACTTCTCTGAAGTCAAGCCCAATGTCAATGACTAGATTTGCAGATCATTGCAGATTGGGAGCTGTCATTGAATCGCCCACTGACACAAATGTTCTTCATGAAGGGGTGATACAGACAAACTACTGGTGTCAAAGCCGTGGACTAAAACTTAATGCCAAGAAATGCATAATGGTATCCTTCAGGAAGTCATCCACCCCTACTAACTATCATATTGCCAACACTCCCCTAAGAGCTGATCAAGGAGTCAGGCACTTAAGGACATACACAGACAGTAATCTAGCCTTTGAACATCATGTGTCTACAGTAGTGAGTAAAGCATTCTATGTTTTGAAAATTATAAACAAAGGTATGGCATTTAGGTCCAAGAAAGCAATTGTTCCATTGTATTTAACATTCATCAGACCTATCATTGAGTGCAATACCTCCTTTGGTATGTACCTAACAAGACATATCAAACAATTGGAACATCCGCAGAGGTTCCTCACTAAAAGAATAAAGGGCATAAGTAACATATCCTATGTGGACTGCCTCAGGGTCCTATCCCTGTATTCTGTCTCCTACAGGCTGTTGGAGCAAGGTCTATGCCATTGTCAGACCTCACTCTGATGGATTTCCTGCATATTGGAAAACAAACAGCTCCAGAATTACAAATTCTAAAGGCTTAAACCTTGCCTGTGATATAAATAGGACATGCTGGAGAGACAGGTATGTATCCCAGAGGCTATCCCCTCTCTGGAACAGGCTCTCCATCCATGTGAATCAGAGTTCCTCCCTTATCCAATTTAAGTGTAACTTGGACAATTGGACAGAGAACAGGAAATCAACCCTTGTTTAGCACATATATGTCTAAATGACACAGGCAGCCTGTAAATGGTTAATTTCACAGAATGCTGCTTGTGAATGTTTTACCTCCCAAGCCCCTGTTTACACTTATCAAGTGTACCAGAACTTGTCAGAGATTAGGGATTAATGGCTAGGCTTAAAAAGACCCTTGTATTTTTTAGCCTAGTAAACACCTATGAATCTATCTATGACTATACCCTACTTATGTAACTGAACATCTTTTTATGTCTCCAGCACTCAGCCATAGCTCAAACCTTGATGGATGAAATATTTAAAGAAACATAAATAATTAAATCAATGAATACATTACAAGGTTGTTATGCATTGATTTGTCACGATTTTCACCTTGCAGGTAGAAAACAATTACTTCTCATCATATAACAGGAAACAATGGGACTCCATGGATCTATTTAACAATCAGCGTATAGTAACACGTGTCTACTTAATACAAGATAGGCTAGGCACAGCATCACAATAATATATTTAGGTTGAACACTTAGCAGGATATTTCATTAAAAATTGAGACTGATTTTGCAATAAAAAACATTGATGATCACTCAGCAATATCAGTGACAGGCGTAGCTGGATTTAGCACATGACTCCCTAGACATCTGCCTAGGGCCCAGTGCCACCTGAGGGCCTGGCCCAGCCCACTGAATACTGCATGACATCTGCTAGGTGTTCAGTATACATTCTAGTTTGGAATATGCTGAATTAAAGAAAAATATATACGTCTACTTATTAAGAATAAACAGAAAAAGAAGAAGAAAAGCATTTTTGCATGCTTAAGGCATACATAAAATACTGATGACACAAATAAAAATCAAAAAGCACTGAAGTGGGAAGAGAAAAACATGGAGTCTGTCATTTGTGTGCAGCAAAAGAATAATACATTTTACAAAAAAGGAGCATTTTAATTACAGTTTATATTCAGAGATGCACAATTTGGATTGTATTTTCTTGGCAGCACATACTGAGCCTGGGAGACAAAAATGACTTAGACAAAATGGTTGTGATGAAGAAGAATGATCGCCTTGGAAAAGGTAAAGAGGTAACATTCCTATTTGATCATTAAATCACTTTTCAGTAGTATTACAGATATCAATATTCAACAACCAGATGAAAGCTTCCATGCCACTAATTTTGTTGTTGAGACTTCTTGGAGTTATAGAAGTCACATTTGCCTCTGATTCTTTATTTTTTTAATTATGTATTTTTTTTCTCTTTTGCTTGGAATTTGAAGGTCTTTCAAAAGGATACTATGAGGGTGGAAAATTTCCTGATCAGTATTTGTACTCTCTCAGGAGGAAGGGCAAAACTAATCAGAAGCAAAACACTCTGACTAGTACCACATCTTACTTCAGATTGACAAGCACCAAATCTCCTGTGTATGATGCCACGTTTTTAACCACTCATCACCCGGTGGCAAAGCTATGCCTCAGCAAGCCAAAAGGCACTCAGGGAAAAAAAACAACTAACATCACACATACAGTCACACACACTGAAGCCCCAAACACTAAGCTGCTAAGGCAAGCAAACACACTTCCTAGGACTCTCGTCATAGGGGGCTCCATTGTAAAACAGGCTTGGTGGTTGAGAGACACCCATCTCCACAATATTGGCTAAGGCTTGTGGATGTTGTTCTGCAGGTGCCCCCAGGTTGACCAGTAGCTCCTCAGAAAGTGTGAGTGGGGGCTGGGTTGGTGGTCCACCATCTGTTGCACCTTGTTCCCTGGTGATTGCATTCACATGCTGTTTCGCCCATCTAATGAGGTCTGTACAGTGTCTGCACACCTGCTGGTATGTGCGGTTGTGGCCACCCACATCATTAACCCTCCTGCAAAGTTCCATCCACAGGGCATCCCGCTGCTGTGCATCCTGTGGCACATGGCTGAACAGGATATCATGATTGTCATGTAGGTATGAGATGAGGGCCTCATCCTCCAAGCAGGTATAATGGGGTAGCCTTGCACACAGCATACCTGGAAGACATAATGATGGATACAGGTCACAGTAACTCACAGAGACATACAGAGCTACAGCTGAACATACATGTGTATCGCATTTATTACGATTAAATAGTTGTCTTTGCAAATCTACATGACACTGACACCACTGACATGTTTGTGTCACACACATGTGACACTCAATGGTGAGTGGATATTATCACCATATATGTGTGTGTGTCACCTGATTACATTGCTCATACTCCATGTGGATGCTGTCTTGATGTGGGCATGTCTGTTTGCCTGTACTGGTGTTCCAACCTATCAGCACATGGCTGGATTTGTCCACATTAATGCAGTCGACTTTGATGCTGTGTATATGTCACATATAAAGACTTACACTGCCTTAATGGACATGACCTGTGACCCTGCAGACTTGCTAACAGAAGGTCTTACATGTATGTGTTTTTCCATATACATCTACACGGCACTGTACAGCAATTCAACATCCTGCCATGTATCACCTGTGTTGCACATGTGATACACATGGGACACTGGCTAGCCAGATGGTATTTGCAGGGATGGATATCAACTATAGCATGTACAGTCAAAGCCAACTAGTAGGCTATATGCCTTGGGCCATGTATGAATCTAGGATGAAAGGTTACCTAGCTGTAGCTGACAGGCAGGTCTCTGGGGCCAGGAGGAGCAGTGCCACATAACTGATCTACAGGGTTAATGATACATTTACCATGCAGTCATTATACCACGTCTGAGAGGGGGATGATGTGCAGCTTTGCTGGACAGGAATGCATAGTATGGCTGAACTCTGCAAAGTGTATGGGACAAGGATCTTTCCAGCATGTGGTGATCCTAGTACTAGGAAGGTGGATGTGCATGAAGTATGTGTTTGAGATCAGGATTTGTACATGTAGCATGTCCAACATCACTGGGTTGGACATGGATTTATTCAGGGTAGGCATCATGCTACATAGTGGAGATGGGGAATGGGAAGGCTGGTGTAGGCCATCCGAACATGGCAAATACCCCTTATAGGAAATTTGTGATCTGATATGGGTCACTTGAGTGTTGTGTATGGCTGGACAATGATCTCTATATTCATGGATGGCACCCTGTCATGATTAGGGTTGCCACATATGACTACCTGACAGGTGTGGTGATGTAACTATCACAGGAAAGACAACTGCCCATCTGCATCCCTTACACACAGTGTCCATTATGTTGACCGCTGCCTAGGTGGTAACATAGGGGTGACAATGCAATATGTAGCTGTCAGATTGTGGCCATATGTCACACATCTCACCCACAAACCCCCTTCTGTATGTCATCCACAACACTCTGAGTCAGCTATTGCTTCTAGGTCATAGTCATTCGCATACTTCAATAGGCACATGCCTTCTTTTAGTCTGTGTGGTATGGACTACAATGAGGGGGAGTACAATGAATTAACCCTGTCTTACTGTAGTTGGCACCGGTGTGATGTGCATGTATTATTCAGACACCTTCTGTAGTGTTGGTTCTGCCAGCAGTCCCGTTACAAAACACTCCTGTGACATAGGAATGTACATCTAGTATACTGAGTGATGTCCTATGACCTGGCAAGGTTATGATATACAGTGTGAAATCAAACTTACTGTCGTCTACATCTGTACTGGTGACATCAAATAATTTGATCAAGGTTCATGACCTTTCAGACCAGACTCAGCAGGGTAGTAGTGCAGTACTTCCCATTATCAGTGGTGTCTCCCTCTTTGTGGGTTGTGATACCTGTTGGTGTGCACCATTCAGTGTGTACACAGCCTGACATGAAGCTATGTTTTACATGATGTGTATGTGGAGAGTAACTTGTTTTGCCATATGTGTATGATACAACCTGTGATGTGGACAGGTCCCATGCAGCCTGAGTGCAGCTTGTACCTGCATAGTTGTGGGTACAGGGACTCTGTAGTGTACATGGATATATGATTGTGTACCTGTTGGGGGGGCAGTGTGTCTATGTTATCCAAGACCCTATCTGGATTGCTTATTCATGTTCAGCACTTGTTCAGAACTTGTAAGCACTATGTAAGCTACTAATTACTATAGCACTCAGTCTTCCTCATTACCTAGAGGTAAACAGATTTTGTACGTACTTTTCTCACTTGCTTAGAATAAAATAGCTCTTGTACTCACTTTCCTCACTTATCTAGGGGAAATTAGTTTTATATTCAGGCATGTTCAAGGGTCAGCTGGCAGTGTTCTCTCCTGTCTATCTGATGAATCTAGACATCTTGAGGCAATGTAGACATTGCCTCATGTACACAGACAACTCTTTCCACCTACCACCCAACACTAAACCTGTGAGAGATGCACTTAACTAGCCAAACTGGAGGTAAAGCTCTCTCCAACCAAGACTGACCCTGAAAGTCATGTGGAGAAGGTAAACATTCGCACCACACCACACTCATCACATATTCTCACTAAATCTACACCACCATAATCCACACATAGTAACACAAAAACATTCACGGAGTCTCTCAATAATAATCTGTCTAAGCAACAGAGACCTCCAAAGTGTAAATGCAAGCAGCCTCCATCCCCCAACACAAACCTAATGGCACATAGCCCACAAAGTCAGTGTGCCACTCAACCATAGCCAATAAGGCAAATCAACGTACCCAACACACTAGTCATAGGTGACTCTATAGTCAGGCACACTGATGTCCCACTCACCAGGCTAAACAAGGAGAAGGTTACTGTCACCTGCATGTCGGGTAACAGGATCCACCACATAACCCATGCACTCAGGTCACTCCACAACAAGTACAAATATGACTCTGTCATTGTCCATGTTGGTGTGAATGACCTGAAATGTACCTCCCTGGACTACCTGAAAAGAGACATGGAAGAGCTCTCCGAACTTGTAGGCCAGGCAGGTATGACCCTAGCCCTGAGTAGCATTCTGCCATCACCCAGAATGATACCATAGTACAAGGACAAAATGATTGACTTCAACAATTAGCTAAGCTTCTGGCATCATTCTAAGGGGATCCAGTATCTGTCTGCTTGGGATGACATGGTCTACAGACCACAATGCTTTGCCACAGATGGCCTGCACCTGTCGTCCCTGGGATTCTGGATATTTGTAAGGCTCTTGCTGCCCCTATAGTGCCTTCTTTAGGCAAGGTTCACATAACATATTCACCACCATAACAGGAACAGGCAAGCACAAACTGAGGGTAATGCTACTCAATGCTGGAAGTCTAAATCTCAAAATGCACTCACTCGAGGCACTCCTTGTAATAGAGAACATTGATATCTGTGCAGTGACTGAGACCTGGTTCAAGGCTCTAGAGAGCACCCCTGCACTACCAGGCTAGAACTCATAGCACACGTTTCGGCCATGTAACCTGGACCGGAACACCCAAGGCAGAGGTGTGACCATATTCATTAAGGATATCCACCCCTCCAGTCTAGTTGCTTAGCACAATGCATCCGAGGTTATCCAAGTGGAACTACCTCTGGCTAAACTGCCATCTAAATCGTAGCTTGCTACAGATCCCCCACCATGCCCCAAGATTCCCACTCCTCTTTTCTTGATGTGCTGGAAATTATTAGGGTTCAAGCAAACACCCTACTAATGGGTGACTTCACCTACCCCACCATTAACTGGGAAAACTACTCATGTACCAACTCATTAGCTCAATGCTTTCTGGAATTTGTAAACACCAATGTCCTGGATCAACTTATCCACACACCCACTAGGGGCAACAATATCCTAGACCTAGGCATTACCAACATGAGTGACCGGTGTTCCACACCTGAAGTCATCTCTTCGTTGGTCCAATCTGACCATAAGCTAAACACCCTTGACATCCACATCCCGCCCCCATCCCCATTAAGGGAACCACAGTATAATATGTCTACAAAGCCAACTTCATGCTTCTTAAGGCAGATGTGGTGAACTTCATGACACCCATTCAGATGGACAATTCAGTTACAACTGCTGAATCCTACACAAATTCACTCTATAAGCACTTACATGACTGCATGGATCGTGCTATCCCAAACAGAACCAAGATGCTATACTCCTAATTGAGGAAGCCAATCTGGTGATCCCCTGCCATAAACAAACTGCACAACAGAAGGAAGACACTGTTGCAAAAGACAGTACAATCTCATGCATGGAGGAGCTCCCTGGTCAGCCTCAGTAAGAAGCTGAGATCCCTTATAAGATCCTCCAAAGTTAGCTATGGAAACAAAACCACCAATAATTCCAATGACAACCACAAAGAATTCTATAGCTATGTCAAATATCTTGATGTCTGCACCCAGATCTGTTCTGAGTTACAGCACAAAGGCATGAACATTACAGAACCAAATGATATTGCCAACATCCTGGCAGATAGGATCAGTGCTACCTTTCCCCCCTCTCACCCCCTAAAGGGCCCATATTTATACAAGAAGAATGCAGAGTCCCTGTAAGCACAACTACACAGGTAAAAGCTGCACACTCTAAAGCCAATATCACAGCATCCATGGGTCTAGACAACATCCCAGGCTGCATTTTACATGAACTTCAGAATATACTGGCTCCCCACCTAGGCACCATGTTCAGTAATAGCCTCGATCAGGTTTTGTGCCCCCTGAATGGCACACAGCAACAGTTATCCCACTCCACAGAGGTGGTGCCAGAACGGACCATGGGAGCTATTGCCCTATAGGCCTGACTAGCCTGGTCTGCAAGGCTATGGAGCACATCATCATGTATCTCAGTCACAGAGACACTGGGTACCTCCAAACCTTTGACCCCTCCAAGTTTGCCTTGGTTAAGGGCAGACCATGCCTCCTAAACCTGGTGGACTTCTTTGAGACAGTTACCAAGGTATTAGATGAGGGTAAGGAAGTCCACACAGCCTACCTTGATCTCTCAAAGGCTTTTAACACCATTCCCCATTCTGGTATTATTGACATACCCATCCACCTGAACATTAACCCCTACATCATGAGATGGTTTGCAAAGTGGCTCAAGAACAGAACACACACAGTGGGAGTTGCATACCCTAAGTCCGACTGTAGACCATTTACAAGTGGCGTACCCCAGGGCTCAGTCCTAGGACCCTCATGTTCAGTATATACTTCTCTGAGGTACAGGCAAGAACAGGAGGGCTTTGGATGAAAAGGTTTGCATATGACTGCAAACTAGGGACCATTATTGTTTCCACAGCTGATACAGACACCCTCTGGAAGGGCTGCATTGAGACGTATACCTAGTGTCAGTATCATGGCCTCAAGCTGAATGCTACAAAGTACATAGTCATCCCCTTTGGATAAAACCAATTACCCATGGACTACCACATAGGTGCTTGTCCCCTACATACAGAAAAGGTAATAAGGGATCCTGGAACCCCAGCAGATAGCAATCTCTCCTTTGATAACCATAATGCCAAGGTGGTTAAAATATCCTTCTCTGTGATCACCCTAATATCTAATGGGTTAACATCCAGAACAAAGGAGGCCATTGTGCCTCTCTACTAATGACTTATTAGACCCATTGAAGGATACAATACCCCATTTGGGATGTACCTTACAAGACAACTGCAACAGCTTGGAAGACCACAACAATACCACACCAAGGGGATTACTGACCTCAAACAGATGACCTATGCAGCCCAACTAGAGAAACTCCAGCTGTACTTGGTTGCATACCACATACTCACAGGTGATCTCTGCTTAACATACAAGGCCCATGTCCAACCCAGTATTGCTGGATATGCTCCACCTAAACATAAGCCCCTGAGAACTACATGCTCTAGGGATATACACCTAACCACAATGATGACTAGGGCATGCTGGATGGATAGATCCCTGACCCAGAGACTTCCCATGGTTTGGAACATGATTCCAATGTACATCAGGCAGGGCCCCTCACTGGCACACTTCAAGAGAAACCTTGACAGGTGGATGGGAGACAGACATGTACCCCGAGGATCACTGCAGTGGCTCTGCAGGACAGAAGCACAGGGAACTAATGGCTCTGGCATTCAGAGGCACAGGGAACTACATAAGGGAGTGGCAGAAGCCAACCCACTCTAGCTGGGCTTGTAAATACCAATGGGCAGACAGCCTAGTACCTATTTTTGAACTTATTACATGTCTTATGTGCATGGATAGTTAACTAGCTCTTCCATTTTACTTTGCTATCATGCTGTTAAACTGCTGGGTGACTACAAGTCATATGCATCTTGTTATTGTGTATTGTAAATGCCAATAGACATAACTAATGTTTGCCTAACAGTAATGCTATGTAACTTGTAATACATATCTGCCTACAATACTATACATTACACAGTTATTGGCACAATATCCCACAATGCATATCATAATTGCACAGTAGGCCAACCTTCAACATGTTATTCTCAGTAATACACCCATACATATGCCTACTGTTACAATATCAACATATACTATCTCCTGTTATAGCACATACTTGTTGGACCAAACCTGCCACTGGCAGCGGCTGGTGAGGATTAGATGGGTTCAAAGCCCTTACATAGCATCCCTTGTGGTGTATGCATTGTTTGCCTTGTGACCTACAGCAGTACACACATAAATACTACAAGCGTTACTATGCTCAACAGTACATCACTACAAGATAACTGTTTCCACTATATGCATTGTATACACTTTAAATATTACAGAGCAGGTACCACATACACAGACATACTGAGTGTTCTACATACCTTATTAGTAGCCTGAGACGTCATTGACTGTTATTTCAATCCTTTTCAGTTTGTGATTCAATCTTCTTTGTAATGTTCTGCTGGTATATACAGATGGTTTGAATGTGTGATAAGCCATCCTTTTATAGTTAAATATCAGTAACATGTGCTATCCTGACCACCAATTGGTGTTCCAAAGTAGTTAATTAGCTGCACATCAGCTGTGCAGCTACTCCATTAGCCAATACCATGGCAACAGTGGTGTGTATAATTGAGTACTCCACTTGGGTGTTGTCCCTTTGCCTTACTTTCGAGGAAGACGGCCTGGATGTGTTGTTTGTGATGTATTTCTACAGCTATAATGAGACAGACAAAGATATATTAGCTTCATGACTCCCGTGGATTGTGTGTAATGGCTAGAAGATGTTGTTCTACATATGAATACAGCTGTTATATTTCAGAAAACTGCTACTTATGCAGGGTTTGTTTGTACCTGATACTTCTAAAGATGTTTTAGTCTGGCAAGGATGTTTGGGCAGCTCAAAGCTGTATGGCTATGCATGAAATGTTAGGTAGTTTACAGTGTGCTCACCAGACATCCTTGGTTTGGTGTACATGTGTATCATACTGTGCTGTTAATCAGTAATTGGTAACACTTCCCGGTGTAAACACAACCCTCTGAAACGGGATTAGTGCAAACAAACCCTGTAACATCAGCAGCTGTTCCATTGTATAACAGCAACTATTAAACATAGGGCCATGTTAGTGTGTTTCTGACAAGGTTTGTTAAGGCTTCTGCAGATGTCGTACAGTGAGTGAATGATTTGTGATGTTATTACAGTTTGTATTGTAATTTTTGTGGGTGTGGGGGTGATTTTGGTAGGTGTACATAGCAGATGCAGGTGTGTAGGAACTGCTTTTATACATAATCAATTTGTGCGTGAGGTTTCCTTCCCTATTTGAACACCTATCCTTTAGTGGACTAATACTATGGTAATTGCATGCTGATTCAATAAGGCACTGTTAATTGGTTCCTGTAGGTGATGTAAGTCTTGAATCCTTTCGGCAATACATCGGAATGTAATAAAGTGTTGCTACATGAAAGTTGTGTATTTCTGTCATAGGTATTTGCAGTCATTGGAGTTGTGATGGTGACTGACCATAGGGTTGCCACCTTTTCAAATGGCCACAGTGGGACATTTTCGGGACACACATCAGATTTTACAGGCCGACACAAACCCACGGTCAGTGCAAGGGATAGAACTTTCCTTTTTTGCCTAAATATAAGCTTATTCTTGTATCAGTTTAGTTGCTTATCCTGTTTCTTGTAACACGTAGGTATTTTAGATACAGAAAGACTTATTGTATGCAACTATTACATTACATATGGGACATAATTATGTCCTACAATCTCAGGACATTTGCCATGATTAATATCTTTGGTCAGGACACAATTGCCCAAAGAGGGACTGTCCCTCGCAAAGTGGGACAGGTGGTAACCCTATCATTGGCTCATGTCCATAGCACATATTTGTAATAGTGTATAGGCATATACTCCCCATTTCCTTTGTTCATAAAGGATGGTTGTGGCGGAATGTGTGATTGCTATGGTCCATGTTATATATGAACACTTCAACCGCTGTATACGGGATACCTACAGAATCCCAAATGCACAAAATTCCGACACCCACAGTACCGGGCCCAGACTACCATACCCCACATTACAGACAGCAACAGTCTAACTCGCAAAAGTAATACAAACATGGAACACACACATGCACACACAGACACACTGCTACCCACCACATACAAACAAACCATCCTACACTATGTATGAGCAGGTGGGCAAGCCCCCCTACACCCCCCATGAGGGTGGCTGCACCCCCCACATCCCCCCTATTTTAATATTCTACCTCCTAGATCGCACAAACAGACGCACAAAGCAAACCCACACCCACACATTACAGTCCCCCAGGAACACACACCACACTCAGAACACACACTTACACACACTACAGCCCTCAGAAACACACTTATACACAGTAACCTACCTGAACCGCAACACCAGAAGCACTAACTAAATGTCCCTTAACATCGGATTTTAAACCTTGAGCTTCTGGTGTTTCGGTACTGTGGTCTTTTGGATATTAAGCCTCGTGATTACGTGCGTCGGTATGTCAAGCAGTCAGTATTTGGTAGGTATCCCATTTATATGTACCTCCATGGTTATGTAGATGTTGTTAACCTATCTATATATCTACATATATATGTATATCCCCATATATTGACATATATCTCTCTCTCTCTCTCTCTCTCTCTATATATATATATATATATATATATATATATATATATATATATATATATATATATATATATATATATATATATATATATATATATATATATATATCATACACCTTTCATTGGGTACATGCCGGTTTGTCCTATTTCCACACATTCCTACCTTTTGTGTTTTAACCTATCAGTATACACAGCTGCTGTTGGTACATCTCAGGTAGCTTAGTGGAAGGTTATTGTGAAGATTGTGTACGTGGTTGAGTGTTCAAATCCTGGCAGTGGTAATTTTACCTCTCAGAACAGGCACTAGAAGTGCAAGGGTGATTAATGCACATTCCAGCAGTTGTATGTTCCAAATGTTTATTATTCTATGGAATACTACATATATATATATATATATATATATATATATATGTAAGCTGTGGTTAAGGTATACCATGTAACGTAAATTATCTCTGACTTTATTGGGATTTGAACCAGGACTGCACAGATATTATGCAAATGCTGTAGCCATTACACTATTGACATTGACGTTCCTTCTGCCTATTTCCTATGTCCATGAATCCTATGTGTAAGCTTGGCTACACAACAGGCAGAGCCACCCATACCCATTGAGCTTCTCGAACTATTGACATGACACATGAATTGGGAGACTATACATTAACATCCTAACTACATTTGGCATAGACACACTTCAGGGGAAACCTTGATGTGTGACTGGCCAACAGTATATACACCCCTGGGATCATGTGTCCCAGACACATACAGCCAGGGTGTGGGGGAGCCACTCCAGTTCTACAGCTGCAAGACCTTTTGGAGAAATTGAATGCTGTTGGTTTGTCATGTTAACATGCCCTTTTGAGATCACTATGTGCCCTACCACCCTGCAGCACACCAGTCTTCAACAGCTTCCAGCAACTCTGCCTGGAATCATTTCATTGGCTATGCTTGACAGAGGCTCAGTTACTTCATCAATGCTGCAGGTAAAGCCACCACACTGTAGCTATGCTTCTAATGCCCTTGGACAGATAGCCTACTACCTATCTGTGAACCTCTACAGTGCAGGCCATCTCCAACATCATATGTGATTATACAGAGTTTTCTGATCACAATATACAGTGTAGATTCACCATGTAGTCAGACAACAGTTAAGTACAGCAATAGCATACAGACTACTGATACATAATCACACTGAAAGCCTATCTTGGAAGCTAGTGGACATGTATAGGTGTCAGGCTTTGTATTGCTTACCAGTAGGTTATCTACAGGAAAGATGGGACACAAGCACAGATGAGATACATGCCTGCAACAATTCCATACCAACTTGCATGTGTCAGCCTAAGGCTTTGGAATGCTGGCCAAGGCTATTGGCACACCCATGGTGCCATTTTTAGGCAGGTCTCAGAGGTGGATCTCATCTCCATGAACTGCACAATAGCGGAACCAATGAGGGTTAGGCTACTCAACACCAGGGGTAGTACTCGCAACATGCACGCACTCATAGCACCCCTCAGTGTGGACAACATCTACATCTGTTCTGTGACTGGGACTTGTATAAGGCTCCTGTGAGCACACTGGCACTACCAGACTACAACCCATAACACACATTTTAGCCACTGTACATGGACTGGCACAGACATGGAGGGGGTGTATCCATATTCATCGGGGATACCTACACCTCCAAGTTAGTGGGGCAGCATGATACCTCTGTGATCATCCATTTGCAGCTAACATCAACCACAACTGCAATGCAAACAGCGAGCTGCTACAGATAACCCTCCATGACCCAGGAGCACCACTACAACTATCTGGAGACAGTGGTAAACATGACAGTCCTACCAGACACCCTGTTATTGATCAATGTTGGCTACCCTACACTTAACTGGAAAACCTACTCGAGTATGCACTTCCAGGCCCAGCACTTCCTGGGATTTATCACCTCAAATGGCCTGTATCAGTTGGTAGATGGACTAATGAGAGTTGAAAACATACTAGAAGTGGTAATCACTGACATGTGCAACAGGTGCACTACAGCAGAGGTAAACCAGTCACTGTTTAGATCTGATCATGAACTATTCACTGATGATTTCTACTTCCAACCATCTCCCCCACACAAGGAACACACAGTGAATACCTTTCCTACAGCTAAATCAACAGTACTAATGACAGAGGTGGGAGGGTTCACAGCCCTCGACACTGCTCAAGATACAGACAGAATTATGAATGCACTCTATAACCACCTACAAAGATGTATGGGTCATGCCATCAATGGTAAACCAGGACTAGCTACTCCTACACAAAGACACCAGTCTGCTGAACCCCTGCATTATACAGGCTATACAACAGAAGTAGTACAGTAGTCCAGAACAACAGCAAATACCAAGACACGCAGATGTCCGTGACCAGTATTAGCAAGATACTTATGTTACTCATGTAATCATCCAAGGCTGACATCCACAGGAAAATAGGCATGGATTCAGAATATGACCACAAAGGCTTATTTGGCTATGTCAAGGATGTAAGCAGTAACACACAGATTTGCACTGTGCTGGTGCAATATTGCACTGAATATACTGACCCTACTGATATCACCAACACACTTGATGATACATTCAGAGCAAGCTTCACCCCCTACTGGGCCCACAGCAATACCCAAAATGTACAGTATCCCAGACATCTGTGACATACAGGGGGTAATGGCCCTTTCAAATGGCATGACAGAGCATCAATGGAGGCAGATGGTGTCCCAGACTGCAACCTGCAGACACTACAAGACAAAGTGCCCCCCCTGCCTAATTTAGCAATTCACCATCAGCCTCTACATAGGCTACATGGCCATTCACTGGTGCATGGCAACAGCTATTGCACTCCACCAAGGTGGTGACACAACTGACCATAGTAATTACCACTGCATAGGCCTGAGTAACCAGACCTGCACAGCTATGAAGTGCATCCTCATGGCACTCATGATCATAGACAATGGTAACCTCCAGACACTTGACCCAACCCAGGTCACCTTGATTGAGTGCAGATCATGCCTACTGAACCAGTTTGGCATCTTACAGCCACCTAGACTTTAGGTGTGGGGTGTAGTAGTTCACACATACTACCTGGACCTCGTCAAGGGTTTTGACACCATTCCCCACTCAGGTATTATTTCTACACTCACCAGCCAGTACACACACCCATACATCATAGGTTGGTTTGCCAACAGGCTTATACACAGAACCCACATGGTAAGCCTAGCAGGCTCCAGGTCCAACTCTTGACCAGTCACAACTGGTGTCCTACAGGACTCAGTCCTGGGACCCCTACTGTTTGCCATATACTTCTCAGAGGTACAGACTAACACAGGTGGTCTACAGCAGGCCGTGTGTGGTGATTACTGCAGACTGGGAGCCATAACTGACAGCTCAGCTGTCAGAGACATCCTTCAAGGGGCCTCACACAGACCAACTGCATGGTCATCCCATTTTGGAAAACTACACACACACATGTTAACACATGAGTGGCAGACAGTATAATTCAGATAACGTAATTGGTATGTGGGGACTACATTACATAGTGATCTCTCCTTTGACAGTCCTATGTGCGAAGTAGTTAGGACATCCATCTATGTAAGCCATCTGATTACTTAAGGGTTCACATCTAAACAAACTTAGGTTATTGTGCCCCTTTACTCATCAATCATCAATTGCATCATCAAGTATGATAACCCATTTTGGATGTACCTCAGAAGACACATCTGACAGCTGGAAGGGCCACGAATGTACCTCGCATAGAGAGATAATGCCCTCAGACATGTGTCCTATGCTGCCAGACTGCATAAAGTCATGCATTACTCAGTGGCATCTCGTTTACTCAGGGATGATATTTGTGGCCAACAAAGCTGTGTCCAAGTCAGGCTTAATGGATATGCTCCACCTATGGGCATCCATGTCACAGTGAGCCACACCTTGCCACAACCATAACTAAAAAGATGCTGGAGTGACAGATTCCAGTCATGGGTACTCCCCATTATTTGAAACTACATCCCTGATTACATTATACGAAACCCCTCACTAACACTCCAAGGGATGCTTGCAGAGTGGGTGCGGAACAGTGGATACACCCCAGGAATCCTGAAATTGGCTCTGCTCCACAGAGGGACAGTTAGTTAATCAATGGGGTGGTGACAACAGACACTTTTTGGCTATGCTTATGACTGGCCTCGGGCAGTTAGGCATGTACCTACCTATATATCTATGAACATATACATACAGTATGGACACATGCTGATAGCTTAATTTACTGTTCAGGTATTGACTTACCTTGTGCCAATGGCAGTTGTGTGTACAATAGTTGAGGGCTGCCTATGTAGGCTGCACACAGTAGACCACCTATACATGACAATTTACAGGTGGTCGTGTGTGTGTGCCATCCATGTTTGCTGTGTGTGCAGGTGGAAATAGGTGTTAGTCCATAAGTGCCTACACTGTCAGTGTGTGTGCTATACGTTCCCTCTTTGCCAAGGCATGGGCATACTGGGCATGCCTCCGTCTGCCTACTGGGGCTGGCACAGTGTGTTTGTGGTCTGAGTCCCTCTGTGCCTGTGGGGCCCCTGGCACTGGTGGTGGGCTGTGAGGACCTTCACCATTCTGTCCCTGCTGCACTTGTTTCCATAGGATCATATTGTGTAGCATGGCACATACTATGAAGATGTGGGCACACGTACCTGGAGAGTACTGCAATGCTCCACCAGATATGTCCAAGCAATGGAACCATGATTTCAGCATCCCAAACACGAGCTCTATGATGATTCTGGTTTCTGCATGTGCCTCATTATGGCGTTCTTGAATGGGTGTGTGTGCATTTCTGATGGGAGTCATCATCCACAGTTCCAGTGCATAGCCAGCATCCCCCACCAGGTGGCCATATGGGATGTCCCCCCTGGCAAATACCTGATACAGCTGTGAGGCATGCTAGATGTGGGAGTTGTGATAGCTTCCAGAGCTGCCAGCACACACATCCATGATAATGCCCTGGGCATTGTACATGACCTGGCAGTTGATGGACAGGTATCCCTTGCGGTTTATGTAGCACCTACCCTGCTCACTGAGTGGTGTCTTGATGTGTATGTGCGTGCAGTCTATTGCACCCAGTACCTCTGAGTAGTCTTCCACACGGTGGAAGAGACGCATATTACTGGCCAACTCCTCCTGCATTCGGGGGAAGGATATGTGCTCATTGGCATGTGGTAACATGACATCCAGGAAATGGTGGAGTACCCTGGATGCTGATGCCAGTGAGATCCGCATGATATCCCCAGTTGGCCTTTGAAAGGTACGTGTGACTAGTATTCTCAAGCTTACACATACCTTTGTGTCCACTGGGATGGGTTCCCCTCTGTTATTTCTGGCTCTGAGGCATGGCCGGCACAACTCAACAAGTTGCTGTATGGTATCCATGTCCACCCTGTAATGCTCTACTATCTCCAGATCATGTTGCCCCTAGTAGGCTACCCTGGGTCTAAACACTCTTCTCCTCCGATGCCTGAGATGGTTGTCAACATTATCTTCCACACCACCATCAGTCTCCAAGACATGCTAGTTTATCAAAGCTATGGCAGCCCCTAACAAGTACATATTAAAAGTTTCCCATCTGTATACACCAATGGTGCAAAGTGTCTGAGAATACACAAGTGTGTGTGTGGGACTTTCACACCTTATACTATTGTGCAATGGATGATGCTGGTGTAATTGGGTGTGTATGTGCAATTTCAGATGCAGGGTATCTTACTTATGGGTTTTACAGCAGGTACTGCTATTGTGGGGCCTTTGGTGTTGACTTACGCTTGACTGCCATGATTCATCTATTACCCTTTACTTCACTTTTCAACCCGATTCTCCTCCCATTGTCAGGCATGCATCCAGCTGCCTGCTTTCTTGTTTTGTACTTTCCCAACTCAGGATTGTGTTGCAAAATGTGTTATGTAGCTGATCTACTGCAAGTTTGCTTTGTTCTGTTATGACTGTTCTCTTTTCTTTGCAATACAGCACCTTCCCTTTCCTGTTCTGCAGGTAGCTGCTAGCAGCCTTGTTAGCTGTTGCCAATGGCCCACTGTGAGTTCCTAGGTGTTAATTACTCATTTGTACTCCAATTACCATGCTGCAGCATTTCCTTATTGTCTTCCCTTATCCTTCCTGTTTCAGCTATGGTGCGCACCGCGCACAGCCATTTATCGGGTTTCGAGCGCGTTTTCATCCACGTTCACATGCACTTTCAGTTACCTTGTGTGCTCTCAGCTAAGCAAAGCTATGGCTGCTTCCACACCCCTATCCTGCGGCTTTGCTTAGCAATAGGCAATCCAGATTAGCAATGCTCCAATGTGCTTACAGCTACGATGGCGCTCCCCACTCTTGATGACATGTTTACCTCCAGGCCACACCTCGGTGTTGTACCACTACGCTGTGTGGTATATCCTTACACCGGCGGGGATTTTACGATTCAGTATTACTTGACTCATTTACATGGCATTGACTACTAATTCCTAGTTACCACGCAGAACACTGTCACAGACCCTTAGCAACCCTTACGTCATGGTTGTGGTGTAGCATGTGTGCCATTGACTATTATGGGGAATTCATGAATTGTGTTATATTGCAGTTTTATGACATCTAAATATATTTTCATTGTGATCCCATTTGCGCACCGATACACTGCGATTTTACTTTGCGTTAGTGTGGCCATGACATTAAATGTTATTTTTTATGTGTTGTGCATGTTTTTTATGCCATTGGCTATATATTTAGCCATTGGCATATATTAACATTATAATATGTAAGTTTGGTCCGCTTTCTTGGCTCCGATTTTTATGTTTGAAAAAATGTAAACCATGTTTTTGGTTTACATTTCTGCATGTTTATGCTACAGCTACACCACTTCATGAATCGCTATATACCTTCATTTGCATGCTACACTGCTGCTCATGGGGTAATTAGCATACATGCGCCGGGAGCTGCGCAGCTCTGGCATATGCTGGTAGTGCACGTGGAAACAGCT
Source organism: Protopterus annectens (assembly GCF_019279795.1). Classification (NCBI taxonomy): domain Eukaryota; kingdom Metazoa; phylum Chordata; order Ceratodontiformes; family Protopteridae; genus Protopterus; species Protopterus annectens. Next base: position 1,318,486,919 of record NC_056747.1, on the reverse strand, counting down.
TGTACCTGAATCGTTCGGCGGCCATATTTGGCATTAGATCGCCGACGCTACTCCTGCGCCTGGTGCAAGCTTCAAGAATCCCGGGGATAATGTTTTTAAATATTGTATTTAAACACACATTCAACAGTATGAATTTTGAGACTAAAGGGTTAATTTTTAAGTCAAGTTTGCGCTAGTTGTTTCCCTGTGCCTAATTAGATGCATCTGTGTATTATTTAAATGTTTGTCTTGTCCTACAGCTTTGTCTGAAGAAGTTTACACTGTTTTAAATGAAAGCGCTTACATCTTTTATATTTTTCTACATTAAAACCTTTGTTTTACATCATCGTGTTTTGGATTTTGTGCTTGTTGGAACCTGATCTTCCAGACTTTTCACATTTTGTGGTTTGCTTTTTGCCTTTTGGTTCTACAGGAATCCAATATTTGTCAGCTTGGGAGCATTTTTTAACAGACCATGCTGCTTTGTCAAGGATGGTCTTCAACTGCCCCGTAGGCTTTTGAATACTGGCTAAAATGTTATCTACCCCTACAGTACCTTTTTTTTGCAATGACAAATTGACATGTCTACCAACATAACAGAATCAACTTACAGTAACTTAACCTCAGGGTGTTACTACTCAATGCCAAGAGCCAAAATAAAAAAAATTACACTCCCTCCAAGCCCTCCTGACACTCAAGAAAATAGACATCTGTGCAGTTAGCAAGAGATGGTTTAAAGTGGCAGGGAGTACCCCAGCTGTCCAACGTTTCAGTACATTTCCCTCTTTTCGACCTGTACCTGCACAGACAAGTGATAAAGGTGGAGGTGTCTTGATATACATCTGTAACAAATTAAGTATGCCTCTACATTGGTCAAACTGGATAATGGACTAGAGTTCCTCCTTTTGCAGATCATCATAGGCAATATCCCCTACCATATCCTAGGTCACCTTGCATGTCCCAAGAAGTTCACAATTCATACTTGCACCTACTTGAGACACTTACAATCCAACCTAACACCCTACTTATGGGAGACTTCAATTACCCTTCTATAGGCTGGATATCTTACAGTGCCTCAAATCTACAGGTAAGGAGATTCCTGGACTTCGTAAATACAGGCACCCTTGACCAAATAATGAATATGCCCAATAGATGCTCCAATATGCTGGACTTCATACTCCCAAATATAGGAAAAAGCAAGGTCCGACCATAAGGCTGTCTCCTTTGAAATCCAAATCATCTTTGTAACTCCAGTAAAACCAGTAACAGATATGAATTGTTCCAAGGCAAACTATCTTTTATTAAGTGATGGTTTGTCATAATTCAATGACCCTCCAAACCCTGACAACATAGTACAACCTACACTATATTGCTCCCAGAAACTGTGCAACCACATCAATGGCTGCATAGAAGCTGCTGTACCTACCAGAAATAAGCCCAGAACTAGCCCCAAAAACAAACTGCCCTGGTGGCATCCCAAATTAAACAGGATATACAATAAAAGGGGAATTCTGGCAAAACCAGAAAGGATAATTCCCATAAAGATAAAAACTCTGTCATCAAACTAAAAAAAGCAACCATGAGGACTAATTAGGTCAGACAAAGCCAACTTTGAGGTTAAGAGAGCCTCCCGGGGAAAGATTATCATAAGACCTTCTTCAGTTATGTCAGAAGCTTCAAGGGACGTGCACAGTGATGTGCTGAACTGGTGGTTAATGGTTCCACATTCAGCAAGCCTCGCAATATAGTGTTAGTAGACAAATTCAGTTTCAACTTTACCACCCTCTCACCCCCAATCACTCCACCAAGAAATGCCCTCAAAATAATCTCTCTAACTATAACTAGGGAGCATGTACTGGCTGTGCTTGATAAAGCCAAGAATACAGCCTCAATGGGACTCAATAACATCCCAGGATGCCTTGTGAACACTCTAAAATACCAGTTTTCAGGACCCCTGGAGTGACTATTTAACTATGGCCTTAAAACTGTCCTTGTGTCATGAGAATGGAAAAATGTGATGGCCACCCCCATTTTATAAGGAAGAACATTCAACAGATCCTGTAAACTACACACCCACTAGTCTGACTAGTTTTATTGGCAAAGCCGTGGAAGGAATTATCATGGACATTATCAACAAGGACATAGGACACCTTCAGATTCTGACTCTATCCCAGCCTGGCTTTCTCAAAAGAAGGTTATACTTTCTGAATCTGGTGGACTTCTTTAAAAAGGTCAATAAGGCAATCAATGAGGGCAAAGCAGTGCACACTGCCTACCTAGATCTGGCTAATACAATACCCCATTTAGGCATTGTCAACATAGATTCATAGGTTAGTAGTAGGCTAACTTCCCTAGCAAACCATTTTAAGCCTAGCCAATTATCACATTTAAGACTCAAACCGTACAACTTCTGTTTGTAATTTTAACACCTAAACCATTATGCCAAACTCCACTCTCTAAAGAACCCATAGCCTTCTACACCAAAGGCAAGTGTTTTACCTGTTGTGCCCCTGACACATTTAAAAATCCACCCTAACAGCGGGTGCCCAGAATTGACCAGGGACCTCTTGATCTGCAGTCAAATATTCCATCATTGAGCTATATCCCCGTTTCGGATCTTGTAGAACTATGCATAAACCACTTTATGACATGCTTTATAACAAGCTGGATAGCTCGCAGGCTCACTGATAGGACCTAAGAGGTTAAGATCAGTAAGGCTACCAACATAAAGAGGCCAGTCACCAATGGAGTCCTTCAGGATTCTGTCCTGGGGCCATTCATCTTTTGCATCTACTTCTCAGAGGTCAAAGCCGATGTCAAATGCCTCTGGCTCACCAAGTTCACAGATGATTGTAAACTTGGAGCAGTCACTGAGTTCCCCCAAGATAAAAGTACCCTTAAGGAAGGTGTAACACAGACAAATGCTTGGTGCCAGAACAATTCCAAGAAATACATTATTGTACCTTTTGGGCAGTCGGCCACCCCAGCTAACTACATCATCAATAAAACACCCTAAAAGTTGATTCCCAAGTCAGGGAACTGGGAACTCATGTAGATAGAAACTAGCCTTCAACTGACATGTGTGCAAGGTAGCAAGAAAATCCTTCTATGTTGTTCAACTTATAAGTAAGGGCATGGTATCCAGGTCCAGAGAGGTCATTGTATTACTATATTCAGTCCTCATCAGACCCATTGTACAGTATAATGCAATCTTTGGTATTCACCTGACCAAATACATGCAGTAAATGGAATACCCACAAAGGTTCCTTACAAAAGGAATACAGGGAGTGCAGGGAATAAACACAACATCCTAACCTGATTGCCTCAAAGCTCTGTCTCTTTACTCAGTGTCATACCGACTTCTGAGAGACAATCTTTGCCCGGTGTACAAGGAATTCCTTGACCCTGTTCTGATGAACGTTTTACACGTCTGAAAAAAAACAGCATCAAAACTACTAGATCAAAAGACCTACATTTTGTTTGCAACTTAAATAGGACATGTTGGAGACAGGGATATGTTTCTCAGAGAATCCCCATTCTCTAAAACAGGCTCTCAGTCTGTCTGAAGCAGAGTTCCTACCTAACCCTATTTAAACTCAACTTGGACCAATGGATGGGTAATCAACAATTCACCCCTGGCTGGCACTTATTTCTCTAATGGGCAGAGGCTGTCAGTAAATTACCCCAATATAAATCAAATTTGTTGGTCACATTTGGGTTGCACAGCTTGGCTTATAAGGGCCCAAATGGTCATTAGCCTTGTATACACCTACGAACTTATGACTGAAGGCCACAATTTTGCCATTATATTTGACCACACTTCTGGTGATGAAACGATTAGAGTAAGTGATTATGTTTTCCCATGTTTTGTGATAGTATATTCAATAATATCACCATATCTATTGTAGAACTGCATGTCCAAGATGAAGGACCTTGTTAGATTTTTCACTCCAATGTAAACAATGGCTTTATTATATTCAGCCTTGATCTTTTATAACCTAGTTGAGATGTCCCCAGTTTTGGTCCCAGGCAGGTATTATATTGTCACAAGCTTCTTACAAAGTTCATGAAGTGCATGTCTGGTCTATGTACAGTGAAATAACCAATTGCTAAGATGCTTTGTGGGGTTGTCAGGCCTCAATGTCTATCTTCTGAGCTCTTAAGTCTGTCTTGATTTAGTCTTTACCCAAGATATTTAATTTCTCTGAATTACCCTCACTGCCATGTTATTATGCCTCTGGAAATTTTCTTTGAGTTAGTGGGAGGCCTAGGTATTTCTGTGTACGGTACGAGCTGATATTCTAGTTTCACTGATTTTATGACTTCTTGAGCTATAGCTGAGGCCTCTGAAGGGTCTTCTTCAGAAACTGTGCATCAGCTGGTGTGTGTGCATGCTCACAGGGAACAGTTTAGCCTCAATAATCTGCATATATACACACTTTTCAGTCTCACAGGTACGTAAAGTCTTGTCAAACTAGAATATTTTCTATGTGAATGTATGTCTATGTTATTTGTTTCTGATCCTGTTTTTGGAGTAGCTGAAGGCCTACGAGTTAAAAGAGACAAAGCACAAGAGTTCAAGGAAATACTTAGGGTTGTATCACCTTATGAAGATGAGAAAATAGGTAGAGCTGAAACAAGAAGATTGCCAGCACCTCAAAACATCATATTTGAGGACTATAAAACAGATATGTGGCCGAGCAAGAAATGGAAATATGGTACATAAGTAAAGCTGGGGGTGGAATGCAGAAGTCCAGGAAGTCATCAAAAGAAAAAAGGAGGATAGAAAAAAGTAGAAGACAGAAAACATAGACCATACTAAGAAGGAATTCTGATTGGCTAACAAAAAGGCTAAGAGAGCAGTTGCAATACAAAGAACATGGTGTCAGAGGCACTGTATCAGCTTCTGGAAAGTGATTTGGGAAATGGCACAAAGAAACTCTATCAGGTTGCAAGAGAAAGACAGAAAGATAAAATCAGAAGGGATGCCAGCAGCAACATGCTCACCAGGCAACACAATATGAAAAGTAGATGGAAGGAGAATGTCCAGCAGCTTCTGAATGAAGAAAACCACACAGAGACTCTACTGTCCCAGACACAGCCTACAATGAAAATGGAATAGGAAACCACCTAGAAGAAATAAACACAAAGAAAATCGAAGTCAGGGAAAGCAGCAGGCTTAGATTAGGTCATTGAAGATACAATAAAGATGTTAGGTGAGTTATGGGAGAAATGGCTCCAGAGAGTACTCATAGCAGTATGGAGAGAAATGGGTATCACAGATGTCTGGAGAATAAGCATTCTAGTGCCAGTGTACAAGAACAAAGGGGACATTCACAATGGGGGGGCAGTACAGAAGTGTTAAACTCCTGTCGCACTGCATGAAAATTCTGGAGCGGGATTGCTAAATGAATATGCAGAATAGTAGAAGTAAGATGGGAGATGAACAGTTCGTCTGATCAAAGGGAACATTCACAACTGTGGGCAGTACAGAGGTATCAAACTCCTGTCACACTACATGGAGATGCTGGAGAGAGTGACATAAATGAATATGCAGAGTAGTAGAAAGTAAAATGGGGATGAACAGTTCATTTTCAGATGATGATGCAGCACAACAGCCTTGATGTTTGCAGTGAGACAGATGGCTGAAAATAAACTAGAGATGAGGAAAAAGTCCAATTGGACATTTCTAGTCTTGGATAAAGTATATGAGAAGGTCCCAAGAAAGCTGATTTGGACAATCCAGTGATGGTTTGAAGTCCTAGAAACTGATGGAATTAGTAAAGACTGTATCCCCAATAAAACTAGTGCAAACAGTATTTGAACTAACAGTGGGGTTCCCAGTGGAAACTGGTGTGCATCAGGGTTCAGCTCTGAGCCCCCTTCTTTTCTTAACGGTGATGAACTACATTAGCAAATAGGTTGAAGGGTATAGATCAACAAAGTTGATGTATGCAGATTATGTGGCATTACAGACAGACTCTGAACACGACAATTACAGCAAATGATAGGGAAATGCAATGCAAAGCTAAAGGCATACAGGATGAAGCTGAATGCAGACAAGACAGTTGTAATTGCAGCAAATAGGGGAAATAAGAAGTTAAAAACTGATATAGAACGGACAATAGTGAAACAGGTTAACAGCTTCTAGTATATGGAAAAGCTGGTTGATGAAGGGAAGGCTGGATGAGGAGGTCAAATCTAGGATCAGAGACTGGCTACAGTCATCTGGTACAGAGTATCAGGGTTGGTGTATAACAAAAGAATGTGAAATAAACTGAAACATAAACAGTATAAAACCATGGTGCAACCAGTGCTACCATATGGTGCAGAAACCTGGGCAGTGAAGGCATAGCAGAAGAGGAAGTTAGAGATGATGGCTGTAAAGTTCCAGAGATGGGGTTGGGATGTACACTGTGTGACAGACAACGATATGAGGACAACATAGCAGAATCCCAAGTAGTTCCAATTGCAGAGAAGGTCACAGGAAACAGATAACCAGTGTTCAGACATGTGCAGGAAAGTTGAAGAAAGTTGAAGAAAATCAGGTGAAAAAATGTGGGATAGACAAAAAGAAGACAAGAGGAAATGAGGATATCCAAATAAGAGATGGATGTATTGTGTGAGAGAAGACCTGCAACAGTCTGGCATGGCTGTCGAAGAAGATAGAAGAGTAACACTGAATCAAGAGAGTGAACAGAGAGTGATAACAGTTGATGTAGCACCCCAACCCATGTAGAAAATGATAAAGTCGAAGTCTGTTGCTACTCATGATTATGACAATAATCAGGATTTCTGAACTGGGCAAACATCACCTGTAGAAAACTGAATGACCTCTTAGATTAGTATGGCTGGGACAATGTCTATAAACACTGACAGCTGCTTTTCCACTTGTACTTTGGTAGAAATGTCTTCAGCAGTACGCTGCATGAAGTCAATTTTGGGGGTATGATTTATATTTATTTTTTACATTTAATTTCTCAGAGGTGACAACTATTCTAGGGTGACTATTTCTTATTTAACAGTGAGTTGAGTGCTCAGGGTAGATATTTGAGCAGATGTGCTAAATCTCAAATACAAAACAATTGCCATTTCTTTGAAAGTACAAGAAAATTACCTAACTGCACCTTCCTCATTAAGATAGTTCAGACATGCTAACATGTTTTAAATGTACCATTTAAGTTCATTTTTTAAAATTTGCAGGGATAATACCCTCAGACCTCACAACAAATTTGGGTATTTTTCTGCCCATTCCATATTTGTATTTGCATGACATCTCTGCTGGTTGTTTACATACAGATCACTCAAGAAAATAAACGGAAGACTAAAGGAATACTTTCGAGTTTAATGGTTTGTCATGTGCACTTTAAACAAATTTGATCTTCAAGGGAATAACAGTTTTCTCTTGATAAAAATCAGTCTGTTTTTATGGTGTTTTTTTTTTTTTTTTGGTTTAAATAAGTAAGTGGCCCTATTGTTTTTCCCAATAAAATCTGACATATGTTAAATTAAATCCATATCTCTGTGATGACTGTAACTGTAAAGAAATGAGTATGCCCATCAGAAACTTTGAACACTACTTTATGGTAACTTTGGAGAAATGGCCAAGTAAGGGGATACTGGTATGGTGGCAGAGGCCATGGAATATTACCCTGCCTAAGAACCCCCATGATGCAGCTGTGGTGTCAGGATATGTATAAGACACTGGAACAGAAAAAAAAGTAGAACAAGTACGTACCCCAGAGATTGTTTGGAACAGAAAGCTTGGCATAAGCTCACTGTATTCTCAGTACAAAAAGCTAGGCAGGTTAGTTATCTGGCAACATGAAAATGATTGTAAAACAGAGATGACATAACTGGTCAGTACAGATGATTATTAGTTGTGCCCCCAAAGTGAAATGAACTGTGTGTTGTAGCTTGTTGCATGTCCACTAGTGACCTTTGAGTGTCAGGACTAGTGATAATGCTGTCTGCATCTAGGCACATTTCTAGTCCATCAATCGGAAACTGACAAAAGCTATTATTTACCCTTTACAAATGTGATTATAGAATATGCGTCGCTGACCATATAGTGTCTAAGATGAAAAATAACTGTTGATTATCAGCTATAACAATACTATGTAAGCATGATTACACCTCACTCCTGTTTATCCACAAGCTTGAATTTGAAAAACAATTTTTCTTTTACCCGAGTGTGTCCAGCCTTTTAGTCTTTGCCTTCTGTGTACCTTAACCTTCAGTATCCTTGTTTAGTGGCATTGGTGGTCGGCTGAATATTAGCTTCTTTACCTGCTCGGGAGTTTAAAATGGGTCAGTAGAATTTCAGTCAGGTCATCACATAGTGTAGCCAGTTAAAGAAGAAAATCTCAGAGTCGTGATTGTAGTCTGCAGTGTTCTTTATTTCAGATAGATGAGTGCTGCTCCAAACTTCCTAATTAACAGTTGTTAAACAGATGGTATTTAAGGGTTTGGATCCAGGTTTTCTCCTCACCTAACCCTCCCTTTAGGTGTGCCAGGTCCATCCCATCTTGCTGAGGTTATGGAAGGTGCAGTTTAGGTGGGATTGGTTCTGATCCTGAAAGTTCACATTACATGACAGTTTTATATTTCAATACAAAAAAAAAAAACAAAAGGCATAAGCAATGTCACATTAAACATGATAGATGTTGCTGTAAGTGTCTCTTAGACCTTACCAAAGCTTATTTTGCTTCTAAATCATATACTCATAATTTTTTTCTCTCTCTTTCCTTTTTATGCACCATGTGGTATATCAGACAATGAGCATCTTTCAGCGCTCTTTGTTTCTGCAGCAGTTATGGGTTTTACAGGCTTAGGTTTTATCCCAAGGCCCAACCCTCCTCAGAGGGTGACTCATCATTATTCATTCAGCCCTTTTTGCTCACTGTTGATGTTCTGAAATTAGGGAAGGAGGGCATCTTTATGGTGGGTCATTTTGATGGCTTCCTTATGGTGGGTCATTTTGATAAAGCAAAGTGAGTTTGGAAATCTGCAATGCTTTTGATTACCTTTTTTGGATCTGCCTATTTTCTTGAGAAGTTCCAAATCAGGTCCAAAGTAATCAGCCTGAGTGATATAAAAAATAGAGTTGAGAAGTTCTGGATGATGTCATCCCGAGTCACAAGCCCTTGGAGATCCTGTTCTCAGCTTAGGACTTTTTTTATCCCAGAATGTGGAGACTTTAAAGGAAAAGTTTACCTGAAGGTTGTGCCATCTGGGATCCCATGGGATTTTTGAGATACGGAGTTGAGTATAACTGAGTCCAGGTTCCAGTAAAACCACGGCCATTAAGCCAATGAGGTGGCTGAGGTCTTTTGATAAGAAATCTGGTGACTAAGTTTCCTGAGATAACAATGCAGTTACTGGATTGTGTGGTGCTCATACCAGTTGTATTTCCATCATTCAGTCTTATTTGCTACTTGAGTTCTTTTCTTTCCAGAATGTTGTTTTCATTGCAGTGCATTCCTTATGGTCGACTTGGTCTATAATGTGAAACAGGAAGGGCTGTTGTCCTGGTTTGACAGCTACGTGTTTGGCCAGGGTTTGGTCTAGGTTACATATCTCATATCTGTAGTGTTTTGCTAGCACTGTTTTCAGCTTGTTGATTGTGTTTCGTATACAGAACGCTGGGCACCTATTACCTTGTGTTCTTGATACCATTTCATGTTACAATTTCCATAGATTCGTATGGAGTATACCTTTTTGTTGTTGGTACAGTAGAAGCTGTCTCTTGCTCATGCATTGACAATCTATACAGTTTGGTGTGCTGCAGAGATATCTGCCTTTCTGGGTGGTCAGGGCTCTCTGAATAGTCACTGATGCTCCTACTTTTCTTGATCATGAATTTAGGTAGTTGTGATAATATCTTGTTGAGGATTTTCTTTAGGTTAATAGTGCACCAGTTGGCAAGGATGGCCTGTTTAATCTCAGGATAGTCTAAATTGTAGTTTAGGGTGATGCTGGAGTTCCAGACGTTGGGATTGGACCTGTGGTTGGCATCCCTAATTATTCATGATATGTTGTCAGCCAGGTTATCCTGGGGAAGCTCTCCTTCATTTTTGGGGTGAATAATGGGTCACAGAACTTTTCAGAGTTGGGTAAAAATCTGTAAGATGTGTTAAAATATATTTTGTAATGTTTATGTTTCCTTTTTTTATTTTTATTTTTATTTTTTTAAATATTAATATTACTGTGATGCTCAGCTTAGAGCAAATATGGTGAAATGGACAAATAAATTAAAATTAATGGAAGTTGTTCCTATAATAAGGACAACATAAATTACAGCTGTGAATTAGGTGTATGCGTATCACACCTGGTAAACACAATGAAGTACACAGTATATAGGATATGTAGATCATAGTTCAAGTCCCACATTTATCGTTTAATGATGAAAAATAAGAAACACTTTTTGCTCACCTCTGCACAAATGCAGCATAATACCCCAGGCAACAAGAAGACATTGTCAATTTCAAAAAGATACATTGTTACAGCTTTTGCCTTCCATTGCACAAACACATCCTAAGTGGCATTGAGAGGCAGTCAGCATACTTCTACAACACCTGGAGTTCCACAGCACCTGCAGACAATAAGCAGCCATTGCCATAGGACATATCATGTGTAGATAAACATTATCTCTATTTTTGCTATTTATTTTTTCTTTAAATATGAATGTACTGCTCATATCATTCTGTTCTATGTATAATTATTTTACCTTTGTATGTAATTAATGCAGAGATTTTCTCCCTGGACCTCCACTGAAAATGGGCTCTTTATAGACCCAGTGGACTTTCCCTGTTAACAAATGCAATAGATAAAATAAATAAATAATAAATAGGTTCATAGGTTCATATCTGTTTACTAGGCTAACAACCACAAGGGCCTTTTTAAGCCTAGCCATGCATCCCAAATCTCTGACTAGTTCGGGTAGCCTTTATTAAGTGTAAACATGGTTTGGGAGGTGAAACATTTACATGCAGGATCCTGGGAAATGAACCATGTACAGGCTGTCTGTGTCCATTAGAGATATAGGTGCCATACCGGAGATGAATTTCCTGGTCCCCATCCAACTGTCCAAGATATACTTGAACTGAGTTAAGGAGAAGCTCTGATTCACATGGATAGGAAGCCAGTTCCAGAGATGGGATAATCTCTGTGATACATACCTATCTCTCCAGCAGGTTTTACTTATATCACAGGTAAGTTTTAAGTCTTTAGAATGGGTAATTCCAGTGCTGTTTGTTTTGTGGATATGCAGGAGGTCCATCAGAGCGGGGTCTGACAATGCCTTTTATTCCAGGCATAGATCTCCCATCAATAGCCTGTAGAAGACAGAACACAGGTATATCACCTTCAGACAGTCTGCACAGGACTTGTTACTTACACCCTTTATTCTGCTAGTGTGGAACCTCTTTGGATGTTCCATTTGTTGGATATGCCTGGCTAGGTACTTACCAAAGGGGGCACTGTACTCAATGATAGGTTTGATGATTGCTGAATACAGTGGAACAATGACCGCCTTGGACCTAGATGCCATACCTTTGTTTATAAGTTGCATAAAACAGATGATTTCCTAACTACAGTAGACACGTGATGGTCAAAGGCTAGATTACCATCTGAGTGTCCCCAAGTTCTTGACTACTGGGCCAACTTTTAGGAGTATGTTATCAATATTATGGTTACCAGGGGTGGATGACTTCCCAAAGGACACTATTATGGATTTCTTGCCATTTAGCTTTAGTCCATGGGTCTGACACAAGTTGTTTGTCTGTGTCAGCCCTTCCTGAAGAACACTGGTGTTAGTGGGCAGTTCAATGACAATTCCTAATTTGTAATTATCTACAAATCTAGTCAACCAAAGGCCATTGATATTCACCTTAACTTCAGAGAAGTAAATGCCAAAAAGGAGTGGCCCCAGGACCGATCCCTGAGGGGGTCCACTTGTGACTGTCATCGTTGTAAAGCTAGACTCTTTAATTCTAGCTTCCTGGTTCCTGTCGGTGAGCCAGCTGGCGATCCGCCAGGTGACATAAGGGTTGGTAACTAACCTTTTAAGTTTATCAACAATGCCTGAGTGAGGTATTGTGTTAAATGCCTTGGCCAGATCAAGGCAGGCAGTGTAACCCATTTTACCATCCACTGTTTTGGTGACCATCTCAAAGACGTCCACCAGGATAAGTAGGCATGACTTGCCCTTGATGAAACTAAATTGGGTTGGCTTCAGTGTCTGGAAATTCCCTATGTCATTATTAATCATTTCCATGATAATTCTTTCCATGGCTTTACATACAAGACTAGTGAGACTTATTGGTCTGTAATTTCTATGGTCTGTAAATGGCCTGCATTTGTGCAGAGGGGTGGCTGATGATGTTCTCCATTTATAAGGAATGAAGCCTATTTGGATATTATAGTTAAATGGCAATTCCAGAGGACCTAATAGATCATGTTACATGCTATTTAGAAGGCATCCTGGGATATTGTCTGGGTCCATTGATGCAGTGTTCTTGGTCTTATAGAGAGCATTAAAGTCCTGTTCCTTAATGATAGCAGGGGGAGTTATATTTGATGATATTTCCCGAGGGAAGGCTGAGGGGGAGAGGAGTAAATTTGGAAATGAATTTGTCAGCCAGTAGGGTATATCTTTTGGCTCAGTATAGGTGGTTCCCTTGACAATGAGCTCTGTACACAATGGTGTATGGCCTTTGAGGTTGCAGACATAGCTAAAATTGCCTTGTGGTTGTCCTTGGCCTAGGCCAGATTTAACATTAATCTGGCTTTGGTAGACTTTATTTGTCCTCTGAGTTGTTTGTTTAGTTTGATGAAAGTGCTTTAATCCTGATGGCTGCTGCAGTTCCTAATTTTTGCCATAATTTTCTTTCTTCTGTTATAGAGCCTATTAATGCCGTGATTCTACCAGGGTGGCTTGTTTGTTTTTTGAGTTAGTTCTGTACTTCTTTTTGGTGGGTGCAGCTGAATCTATGCAGCTATTAACATGCTTTGTTGGCATACAAGGAGATGGTTGGCAGACCATGCTGCTTCACCAGGCTTTCTGTGAACAGTTTTGCATAGACAGCAGTATTCTCAGGGTTTATGGAGGCTTGAAATTTTGCCAGGCTATCATTTAATAGGATGAATTTAGCCTTGGAGCAGTACCTGAATATTTCACTATTAGCTGGAGCTCCAAGATTTATTTCCACTTCAAAGGAGACTGTTTTGTGGTCTGACCTTACCAGAAAAGACTTTATGCTAGGGGTGTGCAGCAGTCTCCATAATAATGAGAACCAGATCCAGTATGGTTGCACTCATGGTTGCTGTATTGATAATCTGGTCTAAGGAGTTTGTGTTTACAATATCCAGAAATCTCTGAACCTGTATGTTTGATGTATATTATTCCCACTTAACAGTGTGGTAATTAAAGTAATCTATGAATATGGTATTGGGTTGGATAGTGAGTGTTGCACATTCTTGCATGGAAGAGACCGTTCCCGTGCAGCACAGCAGTGTGCCATGCATATTCATGAAGGCATGCTGCCATGTCCTAGAACAGACACAGATCTCTGCCCAGGCACAAGGGGTGTGTCTGAGATCAGTAATCTCACAATACACATGCCCCCTACACTCGAGAATTGGCGATTGGTGATGTAAAATGAATGAAAGTCTCCATGTAAATATTAGTAAAAATTAGTGTCTGTGGAGAAAATAACAGACAGCCTACCTCAGAAAAACACACATACATGTACGCATTCTGTCACATATGTGTGCACCATACACCAGAGCAGAAGTGCAGTCCGTTAAAACGGCAGTGTGACACACTGCATACCCCTTGCAAAATACATGCTAATGCAAAGCCTGTCATTCTATCAGTGTTCTAAGTTTCTAACAGCAATATTTAAAATATATTCCTTATTTGTTTTCCTGTGTGCAATAAAGTTTAAGCGTAGCTGAATGGGTGTGCCCATTGCGCAACTATGTATAGCAGAGTTTAAACATCAAAAGAAGCTAAATAGAAATATACACAGTACTAGCAGTGAAACTGGAATAACATAATGGTTAGAGTGCTCTCCTAGTATGTAGTCAGTCATGGTTTGCGCCCCACAGCAGTCCATACAGTTTCATATGTGAAACACAACTAAAATTTGTTTTTCATAAATAGGTAGTGAATATCATTATGTATATCCTAACCAGGGTAGTATAGCAGCCCCAAATGTGAGGTGTCACTGAAATTTAAAGTTTAAGCAAGATTTAGTATAGCTAAGTGTATTTGCACACTGGTAAACAGGGCTTAGCTTCTACCCCTTTAAGCAATGGTTAACTTTGCTAAGCGGGGTTGCCCGGTGCTTAGCTTAGCTCAGCAGCTTCAAAACTGTCCAGTCACTGTAAAGGGTGAGTAATTAGCCCTATTTAAACCATTTAAACCATACAGTGGGAATACAGCTCATAACCAGTTGTAGCTCCCCATTGTAGGCACTATGGCAGGTGTAGGTGAAGGTGTGAATTTTCGGGTGCAGCACTGGGGCATTCAGGAGTCCAAGGTTATGGTCGGACTCCTCATTAAAGACCATGAAGGATGACTGCTGCAAGACCAGTACTAGTGCTCCCAATGCAAAGCGGAGACCTGAGACTAACTTGCCCGAGATCTCACCACTGGCATCCCTCAGACTAGTGAGTAGGTAGGTCTGGCACCACTTTGCCAACTTGAAGCAGAAGAAGAGGGACCTTTTGGACCAGTGGGTCCAAGATGCCTAAGCGAGGAATGCTCCAGCCATGTGTAAGTATTAGTCAAAATAAGTGTTCTCCAAAGTCCAGCCTGTGTATGTGATGGATAGTTATGCATAAATATTTTCTCTTATCTCCTGTACAGCTGCAGATGAGAGGGCTGTGAATTTGGAAGCCTATGCCAGCAGGCTGCTAAGGCTGCATCGCAAGGCTGGTGATTAACAATCTAGCTGGTATTATGTAGGGCAAATAAATATGTATGTTTTTTAGTGACTGAATAAGCCATTAGGAGAGTAATAGTGACTTACATGTTATATATCAATAAAAGTGTATTGTCAATAAAAGTGAAAACCCCAGACTGATTGTGTTTACTCTGGTATTGTAGAACTTAAAAGTTTCATGCACCAAGATCTGATATCAGAATTGCAATCATGTGTTAATCACTGTTTTCCACACTGTGCTATGTCAAAAGGTATGTATAGGGATGTATATAAAATAATGTTGTAATCACAATGTCAGATTGTACAACCAAGAGAGAATGAGAAAGAAAACATTCAAAGAAGAGACAGCAGTTTCTCAGTAGCTCATTCTGATGAAACAAACACTTGTTGTATTTTTAGCAGAAACAGCCAGGGTATGAATCCTGGGAGTGGTTGTAAGCTGTATGCATAATTTCAACTAGGATTTTGTGAATATGTGTAGAAACAGCAGATAGTGTCAACATAAATTCTCTCCACAGATCTTCCAGGTGAAAGAAGGTATAAAGTAGCTATAAGAAGCCTGTAGTAATACTGTGTCCAACATCCACAGTCCAACCCCAAGGCTGCAAATGACAGCAAGATAAGTACATACATGGGAACATTATTAAACCATTGTACAAAACACCTTGTCTTATATTTTCTAATGTTATCTAACTTCTTGTGTAATCCATGTAATTTTATCTAACTTCTTGTGTAATCTATGTAATTTTTTCTACAGGAGTTTTTCTCCCCGGGCCTCCACTGAAAATGGACATGTATCCAGTCGGACTATCCCAGTAAACAAATGTAAAATAAATAAATAAATAAATAACAAAACACATACACCAAGTGGTGTCCCCCATGAAATGCTCAAAAGTGTCATGCTGTCACAGCTGATGGTCCCTGCTACCAACAACTAGGGTGACTGATAGAAATCAAAGCCGAGTATGTCAGTAGCACACACACACACACACACACACACACACACACACACACACACACACACACACACACACACACACACAGTATGAGTGCACATATGTAACCCTGACTATGTGAATATGGGTAGAA
>NC_056747.1:1318455900-1318465900 GCF_019279795.1 Protopterus annectens | reverse complement strand
ACTCCATCCTGCAATTAATCTGGACCAAAGCTGAAAGTGGTGGATGGAAGCCATGAAAATGGGGATGTATCTGAAGTAGTGGCGTAGGTAAGCTAACACAGTTGCTGTTGTAATACCATCCTGTGTGCTCTAACATATATTTACTGAAATAGATCAAGTAATTGAATTAGGACATCTGTTATGGGTAATTACACATGTATTTGCAAATATATCAGGCACTACAGGGATGTAACAGCAGTGACAAAAATACACTAGTTTAAAAGTGCATACCCACAACCAACATCACCACAGTCACAGTCACATACCGTTAAGTCAAGTGAACAGTAGAGTATATGGACTGTGTGAACAAACACATAATGGTTTGCCACCCACATACTAGCCCTACAGATAGAGTCCTAATTGTCATTGTAGTCTGAATCCTGACCTTGGTACAGGACATGTCTCAGTCTGCCCCTACAAACACATACAGCCAATAGATAAGTGGACACTGGAGCAGCATGCACAGTAAGATAAGGAAGGAGCCACAACACTTACATCCACCCCCCCTCCATACATAGCCCAAATAACATGAACGCATGACATGTGTACACAGTCATGGCAGTCTGTTAACAATGGCCAGACATGGACAATCCTCTCACATGTACAGTTCACCTCAGAATGCATAGGATCAGGACTCATATCTAAGGCCTCTACACTGACATGCCCGTGGGTGTACTATATCACTGGGATGGTAGCAGGAATGAAGTCAAGAAAAAATGATAATAAATACGTCTGCACCTGATTGACATCTGGACAAAGCCTGACATTATTTGGGGACCGAGGCAAAAACACAGGGGTAGATTGTACATATTGCTGTCATACATTGAGACAGTTGCAGAAGTCACTGGGTTTGTTGTAACATCCTTTATGAGGAATATGACATTGATAATACCGATAGATGTGAGTATTTACTGACTGCATTCCCCAGAGTCTACGACTGATTTACCAAGGACACCAACTGTCTGGGCAACAGACAGACCATAACAGGCAGGCATGTGGTCAGTCTGTGGACAGCGTGCCAGTGGAGAGGTATGTCAGAGACATATTCCTGTGAGTTGTGAAGTTACTCACTAAATGCATGTCGACACAAACCCTGTCAATCTATCAATCCACTATGTGTACAAAAGCACTGATGACATAGAATCTGCTCACAAATCTGGGGATATGTCCCCCATATTGTTTGGCTCTCTCCACGTGTCTTGTCCTGTGACATATTGACACCTACTGTATGTGAATCTGTAGGCCACCACCTCTGCAATGTCCATCTCACAGGCAAGGAAAATGGGCCAGACCCACATTAAGGAATGCCCCGTATGTCAGAACTAGCAGCAGTGTCCAGGCCCACAGCACAATATAATGTGGGCACTTACATAGTGGTATGGCCGTAGCAATACCTGACATCTGCACATCTGTACAGAGGACAGACAGAAAGTAGAGAGCCAACAGGTTATGCATTAGGATGAATGTTTTGAAAGATAGATGTCTGAAACTGAAAGATATGCCATTACTAAATGACAGCAGTCCTAAATTACATCTCCAAAACAATTGTAGTCTACAGTTAATATCAACATATCAGATCAATATCCAATAGGAGACACATAAAAACATGCAGCTCAAACACCAAGAACAAGATAGTAAGTCCACCTTTGCATACAGGGTTGTATGGTTCCAGTACTACAATCTGCAATCTAGTCTTACTTGGAAAAGCACTGTTAAAAGTACTAATGTAATGATATAATATGTGTTAAGCTATATTTTTCAACCAGTGCACTGTAGCTGGTGTAACATTGCAAGCGTGACTGCATATAACCTGGGATACTCCCCATGTATGAAACACATACAAAGAGACAAGATTGTGGTACTACCCATATATTCTCAGGTGTCCCATACAGTATACTCACACTCCTTGTTACTGTAATGGCAGCACATTGAAGCATGTTATATACAGGGAATTAAATACACTTATTAAACATGTCATTACCCTTATATTTTATCAGACTGGAATGTGATCACTGGTTATCAGGGCTGGGCTATGCTTAGCAGGTTTAAGCATTGCTTAAATATAAATGCTAAGAAGATTTGCACACTGGTAAGCAAAGCCTACATGATGTAAGAGACTATTCATTTAACCATACGTCAGCACCGCTTATCATCATGCAAACCCGTGCAAACATGAGTAAAGCTGCCCAAAACTACCTTAACCACTCTGTATCCAACATTAGTTGTTCTGCCTAGTAACAAAATAAACAGCCGTTGCAGATCTTGAACCCAGGACCCTGCACATCATAGTCAAAGCAATTTACCAGTAAGCCAACTCAACTGCATGGTTTTAGGATATTTTCTCAAACATACCCTTCTTTACAGCCAGTTTACAAAAGGGAAGAGACACTGTACAATTAGGAAGGATTGGTATCTATAATATATATATCTCAATAGAAACATACATAGAGAGACAGAAAGAGAGAGATGTAGGGAGAGCCATATATGTGTACAACAATATATAACTACATTGGAGAAAGAAACCGAGGCTCTGCTGAAGTCCACAAAGATATAATTTTATTTCTGAAATGTTCCAAATATCGTAAGTCCCAAGAAAAATCACACAAGCGCTTTCGCTCAGGCAATCCTGAGCTTTATCAAGTGAAAACAAGTTGCACTGTGTAGTAAGCTTCATTAAATACTCTAGCAATTATACAATTAATTAATAAAATCTGATGCTGAAGTAATCTGATAATTTAAAGCTAAAATGTTAAAAAATGATTACAACAACTCAAGGATGGAATGTTTACGGTGACGGTTGCACTTATGTAGAAGAGAAGTTACCATAGAAAATATTTTAAAATGCCAATTGCCTAGCTTTTTAATAATACAGATCTGAAGTCTCGTTGAAGTTGAAGATTGTTAAAAAGTTAAAAAAGTGTTTAGATTAGTAATAAATTAATAAAAAATATATTCATTTTGCACTGTTAAAAATGCAGTTAAATCTGCATAGAATATTTTTAATGCCCATCCGGAAGAGGGTACAAGCTCCACACTATCCTCTACGGACACGTCTGGCGCCGGATCCAAAAGAAACAACTTTACTCGCCGCCATGAAGCCATTAATGCAAACCTAGGAACAAACGGAACTAACAATCCTGTTTTGAAACACAAAAATAAGGATGTAAACTTCACCAAATGGGCTGGTCAACGCTTCACCTTTTCTAAAGGTAGTAACAACTTTAATAATTTTTCAAACTTTGATCAGAACATGGACTTGTTCAAGGACAAATTATACTCCCTAAGGAGTACACAGTTAGAGATAGACTATTTGAACGAATGTTTAAGAGTGAAGCGTGTCCCGAAAGGGCTACGCTTCTTCAAATTCCCAAACAATGTACAGTATGGCACTGACTACTATTTTAACTTATGTGAGATTTTTGATAAAGCTGGACTGGAAATGTTACATGTAATGGTAGGGGAATATGAATTGAAAGCACAAGCCTTAATGAATGAATTAGATACTTTAAACAATGAATTAATATCTAGTACTGATTTCAGTGCTTTTAAACCAAACTATGATAAGGTTTTTGACAATGTTGATGTTTTCTGTGATAAGATTCTTAACAGAAAATTAAGAAAATTGGAACGCGATCTCACTGAATACAGGGATGGCCTAGCCTACCCCAGCCCCAATGGTCATAACAGAACTTCTCCCAAAAACAACACCACAAACTTAGATAGGGTTAGTGACACACATGATAGACAAGAGGAACCCCCTAGAAGAAGTGAAAGGCTAGCAGAGAAGAACAGAAAAGGTACTAACAACCAGGATTTTCAACAGAACCCCGGCCAGGCCGGGGTTTGGGGACAGAGACAAAGGCAGGCACCGAGATCTTGGAATTTTGTTCACTAACAAACCATCACACATCAACTGTTCAAACACCCCCGAACGATCCTACAACTAACCAGGCCCCAGACTTGGATTTATATAACCAAAATCCTACTAACACTGAGGGTAACTGCACCATTTTAAGGAGAAACAACTTTGTCATATACAATTATACTGACATGAATCTTCCCGAGAATGCTTTTGATGTTTTTACCCGAGGGCTACATTTTGTCCCAACAAAACCTATGAATTTAACACAAGCTTTGATAGATTTAAAAATGTTTACCAGAGCTCTAAACTTAAACTTGATTTTTAAAGGTCAAACACTTAATACAACAGGCCCAACGCGTACAAGCCTCTTTAATCCCCCACTGCATCCAATAATCCTCTTTTTTGAGAAATTAGTGGAAAATGATTTTAGGAAAGTATACAACAATCAAGAAATTATACTTCATCCAAACTTTTCCGAACAAGAAATGAATTTTATTAAACATCTGCATGAAGAAAAAATCAGGGTTATGAAGCCGGATAAAGGAGGAGGAATTGTCCTTATGTTTTCAGAGGATTATGAAGCCTACATACACACCATGTTGCAAAATGATGAACAGTATGAGGCGGTTTCACGAAATGAGATTAACATCGCCTTCGCTGGGATTAAATACTATCTCAGTGACCTTTTATTACAACAGGCTATCAATGAAAAGGTCTATAACTACTTGTACGTGGAAAAACCTAGAATACCAGTCATCTTCGGGATACCTAAAACCCACAAAGGAATTAACCCACTACAATTTAGGCCGATTGTATCAGGAGCAGGTGGAGTGACTGAACCCTTGGGAAAATTTATTGATTACATGACCAAAGAATATACGTCTTTACTGTCCCATGTCTGTAAGGATTCCTGGCACTTCCTTCAGGACATTCCCACCTCTAGCTACTCACCAGATATTCTAATGGTGACAGTGGACATTAAAGATCTTTTTTCCAGCATCCCCCATCAAGAAGGTTTGGAATGGTTTGCCCAATTTCTAGGCCAGAAAACAACTCTCAGCAATAAAATGTCTAACTTGCTTACCGAGATGATGGAAATGGTTTTGTCCCACAACTTCATCTTTTTCAATGGTGAATTGTATCGGCAACGCAAGGGGGTTGCCATGGGGGCATCTTGTGCATCCATTTATGCAAATGTAGTATTACACATGTGGGAGCACACATTTGTTTTGATACCCCCATGGGAAGATCACATTCTTTTCTACAGACGCTATTTAGATGATATTTGTATTTTATGGTCTGGCTCCAAGGAGAATCTATCCGAATTCCTCACACACATTAATTCAACAATGAATTTCCTACAATTCACACACACAGTGGATCAACACGAACTTCACTACCTAGATATTACCCTCTACAAGGACTACAATCAAAAAATCTTTCACTCCAAACTACATCGCAAGGCCACATTTTCCAACTCCTTTCTACACTTCGAAAGTACCCACCCACCATATCAAAAGAAGGGGATTATTAAGGGGCAGCTCATTAGGGCAAGTAGAATATGCAGTACGCAGAAGGATTTTGAATCCGAGGTGGAATTTTTAAAAAACCTTTTCTTGGAGAGAGGTTACCCCTTGGAATTATTTTCAACCTTAGCAGCAGAGGTGAGATCTGCACGACACTCCCTCTACAAACCAATATTAGGGGGGGGGGATTTGAACCAATGATCAACAACACACAAAACAAAGATGTTGGACATATTAACAGTTTTGCATATACATACTCATCTAACTCCTATGAATTGGAAGAAACAATTTTACACCATTGGCCAGTTTTAACCCTCTTTGAAGAACTAAAGGACTATATACCATCTAAACCCAGTTTCGTTCGCAAAAGAGGAGCGAATTTGAAGGAAATATTTGAAAGAAATCAAGGAAACAAGATGAAGGTAAAACAACCAAGGCTGGGTACATTCAAATGTGGCGCCTGCGCTCAGTGTCATGCCATATCTAAAGAAACAGCACCCTACATCCCCTCCAGAAACTACAAGATACACCCTACTGGATTTTACACCTGTGCCACCAGAGGGGTTGTATACTTGGGGATATGTACCAACTGTCAAAGTTTCTATGTGGGTAAAACTGAGAGGGAATTAAGAAAACGTATTTACGAACATCTTTATGACATGACTAAGAAGAAGGAAACTAACGCCTTCTTCAAACATTCACTCTCCTGCCCAGAACCCAAAATCCAGTTCCTAGTCCTGGAACAAGTTGAACCAGATGCAAGGGGTGGTGACTGGGAATCCACCTTGGGCTACCGAGAATTATTATGGCAGTTGAGACTGAATGCAGGGAAGCCACCAGGTCTGAATGGGACGATTAGCATTAAACCGGTCCTTAAGCTCAGGAGGGCTAGGTTGTGACTCTTATACTTGAACCCTTTTACATTACAACATCTCTATACAACATACTAAATTATTGAACACCCACGGTTAAACTACTTCAACCAGTAAATCAAATTCTACATGAAATTTTATACAGATGGGCATTAAAAATATTCTATGCAGATTTAACTGCATTTTTAACAGTGCAAAATGAATATATTTTTTATTAATTTATTACTAATCTAAACACTTTTTTAACTTTTTAACAATCTTCAACTTCAGCGAGACTTCAGATCTGTATTACTAAAAAGCTAGGCAATTGGCATTTTAAAATATTTTCTATGGTAACTTCTCTTCTACATAAGTGCAACCGTCACTGTAAACATTCCATCCTTGAGTTGTTGTAATCATTTTTTAACATTTTAGCTTTAAATTATCAGATTACTTCAGCATCAGATTTTATTAATTAATTGTATAATTGCTAGAGTATTTAATGAAGCTTACTACACAGTGCAACTTGTTTTCACTTGATAAAGCTCAGGATTGCCTGAGCGAAAGCGCTTGTGTGATTTTTCTTGGGACTTACGATATTTGGAACATTTCAGAAATAAAATTATACCCTTGTGGACTCTAGCAAAGCTCCGGTTTCTTTTTCCAAAGTCGTGGATTTACTTTTGGATTGTCTGTAGTTCTTTGTATATAACTACATTACCAATAAATAGTGAGGTGTGTGAGTGTGTGTGTGTGTGTGTGTGTGTGTGTGTGTGTGTATATGTGTGTGTGTGTGTGTGTGTGTGTGTGTGTGTGTGTGTGTGTGTGTGTGTGTGTGTGTGTGTGTGTGTGTGTGTGTGTGTGTGTGTGTGTGTGTGTGTATATATATATATATATATATATATATATATATACATAGGAACATAGGCATATATATACATATATATATATATATATATATATATATATATATATATATATATATATATATATATATATATATATATATATAGGTTCATAGGTAGGTATTAGGCTATTGGCCCTAGGGCCTATATAAGCATAGCCAAAAAGGTACTCTGGCTTTCTTCACCTAAGCAGAGCCACAGAAGTGATCCCCAGGGTGAATTTCCTATTTCCCATCCAATCATCAAAATTTTTCTTGAAGAGTGCTAATGAGGAGCTCTGTTTGACATAGATAGGTAGTCTGTTCCAGAGTCTGGGAAATCTCTGGGACATGAATCTATCCCTCCAGCATGTTCTGTTTATTGTGGTGACAAGGTTTAGGTCTCTAGAGCGTGTAGCTCAGAGTGACTGGGATTTCTTTAAGTGAAGCATGTCCAACAGATATGGGTTTAACATAGATTTGTATGTTAGGCAGAGATCGCCTCTGAGTAGGCAAAATTTGACGGAGTAAAGCTAGAGTTTTTTGAGACGGTCTGCGTAGGGCATCTGTTTG
Organism: Protopterus annectens; assembly: GCF_019279795.1. NCBI lineage: Eukaryota > Metazoa > Chordata > Ceratodontiformes > Protopteridae > Protopterus > Protopterus annectens. The sequence goes on along the minus strand of NC_056747.1, from coordinate 1,318,458,166 downwards.
AGGCCAGTAATCCTCTTTGTGAGGTATTTCTGCAGCCTTTCCAGTTGTTGTAGATGTCTTGTGAGGTAAATACCAAAATGGGCATTGTACTCTATAATGGGTCTAATGAGTGATGAGTAGAGGGGAACAATGACATTCTTTTTTCTGGATGAGAAACCTTTTGTGATCAGGTGTGCCATGTAGAAGGATTTCCTGACCACTGTGGCAATGTGATTATCAAAGGAGAGACTACTATCTACCTGTGTCCCAAAGTCTCTTATCACACTTTCGGTGTTAAGTAGACTACCACCTATGTGGCAGTTCATGGATACAGAGTTTTTACCAAAGGGGATGACAATGCACTTTTTAGAATTGAGCTTGAGGCCATGGCTTTGACACCAGGCATCTGACTCAGTGAGGCCCTTTTGTAGGATGTTCACATCATTAGGAGTTTGATTATGGCTCCTAGTTTGAAGTCATCTGCGAGCTTAGTTAGTCAAAGACCCTCTGTGTTAGCCTGCACTTAAGAGAAGTAGATATCAAACAGGAGAGGACCCTGGACTGAACCCTGTGGTACTTCACTTGTCACTGATCTGAAGTCTGTTTTGGAGTCTGCTACGTTCAAATTGTGGCTACTGTCAATAAGCCAGTTGGCAATCCATCTTGTGACATAGGGATTTGTAACTAGTTTAGTGAGTTTATCTATAATTCCAAAGTGATGGATGGTGTTGAATGCCTTGGTGAGATCTAGATAGGCTGTGTGAACCACCTTACCCTCATCTATGGCTTTGGTGACTGCTTCAAAGAAGTCTATCAGGTTTAGGAGACATGATTTACCTTTTACAAACCAGAACTGTGAGGGGGCCAGAGTTTGGAAATCTCCAATTTCTTTGTTTATGAGTTCCAAGATGATACATTCCATGGCCTTGCAGACAGGCTCATCAGGCTAATGGGGCGGTAGTTCCCAGCATCTGTCATGGCTCCCCCTTTGTGGAGTGGGCTAACCATTGTGGTGCGCCATTCAATGGGCACAAAGACTGAGGTGAGGCTATGACTGAACATGGTACTTAGGTGGGGTGCCAGTTCATTCTGTGGTTCGTGTGGAAGGCAGCTTGGGATGTTGTCGGGTCCCATGGATGCTGTGTTCTTGGCTTTGGAGAGTGAGGTTTTTACCTGTACACTTGTGAACTTTGCATTTTTCAGGTATAGAGATGGCAAAGACAAACCCAGAAAATGCGAACCACAAAAACTGTTAAAAGGCTAAACGGAACAATATGAGAGCAGGCTTAGATAAAAAAACAGCGTTTTATTATACAAATAAAAGTAAGCGCTTTCGGCAAAATCAATATTATGCCTTCATCAGACAAACAGCAAGATGTTGAAATAGTACTTATTTTAAACCAGTAATGTGATTGGTGCGATCCAATCCAAAAAGGTTGCATTATTTAATTAAATGTTACCAAGGCAACCTTAAAAAGGTAAGTGAATGTTTGAAAAATCATGTAAGATAAAGAGTTGTATACGCAACAGATCGTTTCATGAAATCAAAATAACAAGTTGAATATGCTTGTCAGATAGAATACATGCATGTGATTATGAACAAATGCTTGAACATGTTAAATACAAATACGTTCACATAAACATCGTCTCCAGCACATCATAAAAAAGAAAGAAAAATAAGACAAATTGCCTAATAATAACAAATGGTCACACTACTTGGTAGAAACAGCTAAAAGACACCATCGGTCCTAAACCTAACAACTTATTAGCTAATCGCATAAACAAATAAATAAGTCAATTTAAAATTTTAATTTTTAAGTCATACCCACTAGTTTTTATAAATGTCTTAAATTCAGTTCAAACAGTACATGAACTATACTTATTTCATCATAAGAAAAGGAACTCCTGTACTGCACTATATGTTTATACGTGAAAAAATCATCCAGATGCTATAGATTACCTAGCTACCTATTGTAGGAAAGCCACTTCAGAACACATTTTATGGAGAGGGCTTCATTAATACCTGGCATAAGGTGCGCTCTAGTACATATTTGCCATAGCAATTCATCAATTTCAAGACGGATTTGCCATGGTCCTCCTCTTATGTCAGGATTTCTTTGTTGTAAAATAACAAAGCAAAACTTATGCCCACTGTTCTCCATAATGTGCCTGGCTAAAGCATTTGTAACGTCTTTCTTTGCAATAGCATACTGGTGCTCATAAATTCTGGTTTTTAACTTACGCTCGGTCTTACCGATGTAAAATGCGTTGCAAAAGTTACACAGAG